>NC_092224.1:62211742-62316742 GCF_036320965.1 Panulirus ornatus
GAGAGGGGGAAACACCCCGGGGAAGGACTGGGAGAGCAAACACAGACTAGTAAAGATGAGGAATAAAGAATAATGATCGATGGAAATGGCATGAAGAGAAGAAATACGAAGAAAATAGTCGAATAGGTAAAGAAAAATGAATGTTACAAAGGACAGTACACATCTTTGAAGACAATAAGTAAACAAAACATGAGTATGCATCATGAATGCCATTCTTATGGGTAGAGATGAAATGGGAAACACCACATAAGTCAAACTCCATCTTATTAAACAATGAGATTGATAGCGTCTCTTGTCAGTATATGTGAAAAGAAATTGTAACAAGAGTAAGAACAACCCATCCTGCACAGTTCACACGTGCGCCCTCATCTTGTATACTGTGCTCAGTTTTGGTCACCATTCTGTGAATACACGAGGAGAACGAAGCGGCGAGCAATCGACTTTGTTCCCGGACTGAGAATCGAATCTTATGAGAAGTGACTTAATGACTTAAGCTTATTCAGCTTAGAAAAGAGAATGTTAGGAGGAAGTATAAGTATTCAAGATCATATTTAAAGGTTTTGATATTATCGATCTAAGTGGGCTACAAAAGACTTGGTTTGCAAGCGTCTTACTTCGAATGAGATGAAGCAATTCTTCTTGAACAGGGCTGTTAATGTATGGTTCAATTTACCATTTACAATGCTTGGAAACATCACCACAGAGACTTCTAAGAATAAACCTGACAAAAGTTTCGTGTCAAAATCATGACTATGGTCCTCCTCAACTACACGTAAAGTTTAAAGGTGCATTTATTTCTCCTTGAATCATCTGAATGCTTTTTATTACATCTCCGAGTTTCTGTTCCCTTCCACTATCATAATCAGCCAGGAAAGGTACCCAGTGGTGTGATGCTGCTTCATGTCTAAATATTCTTCTATAAAGTAGAATTCAAAAATGGTCAAATGGTTAAGAGGATGAGGGAATTCACTTTCAATTCTGGTACCGCTTCATTATTCACCGCGAGCGAGAGTGCCTCTCACTAAGACTGGAGAAAATGAAGGTTGTATCAGCTGTCAATATCCTGATATCACGAAGCAGGTCATGGAAGAACTTGACTCTCATAGCAGGGGATTTAGTCCATTGCAATGAAGTTAGGCGACTGTCTGAGCGGAGTACAAACGTTGAATCTTGTAGAGATTTGATAAGATACTTTTCTTCTTCTTATAATCGACAGGAAACCCAGAAACAAGGACTGACGATCTTTAATGGCTCTGTAAATGTTTTTCTTATATATCAAATGGGACTTCAGCACTTCGTCCACATCAGTGAATTCCAACATAAAATTATGTTGTTGACAAATCGCCGAACACTGCTCATCATGTCAACACCTGATAGCAGAAGTTCCCTGATGAGATTCTCATATTCAATAGGACTTTCAAAGAGAGAGTCACTGAGTACAAAGAACCATGAAAAAGACATCAATCAGATATCATGGACCTGTAGAAAGCATATCCTTTTGCATCCTTTCTTTGATTCATCAAGCGTGGTGAGAGGAAATGAGGATGCTTTCAATCAATATAACAATGTAACTAGTTGTTCTCCTGAAAGAAAGGAAAGCAATGGATCCCAGCAATATAATCGGTTCCTTATCACGAAGATAAAGTAAAAATTACAACTTATATATATATATATATATATATATATATATATATATATATATATATATATATATATATATATATATATATATTTTTTTTTTTTTTTTTTTTTTTTTTTTTTTTATACTTTGTCGCTGTCTCCCGCGTATTGCGAGGTAGCGCAAGGAAACAGACGAAAGAAATGGCCCAACCCCCCCCATACACATGTACATACACACGTCCACACACACAAATATACATACCTACACAGCTTTCCATGGTTTACCCCGGACGCTTCACATGCCTTGATTCAATCCACTGACAGCACGTCAACCCCTGTATACCACATCGCTCCAATTCACTCTATTCCTTGCCCTCCTTTCACCCTCCTGCATGTTCAGGCCCCGATCACACAAAATCTTTTTCACTCCATCTTTCCACCTCCAATTTGGTCTCCCTCTTCTCCTCGTTCCCTCCACCTCCGACACATATATCCTCTTGGTCAATCTTTCCTCACTCATTCTCTCCATGTGCCCAAACCATTTTAAAACACTCTCTTCTGCTCTCTCAACCACGCTCTTTTTATTTCCACACATCTCTCTTACCCTTACGTTACTTACTCGATCAAACCACCTCACACCACACATTGTCCTCAAACATCTCATTTCCAGCACATCCATCCTCCTGCGCACAACTCTATCCATAGCCCACGCCTCGCAACCATACAACATTGTTGGAACTACTATTCCTTCAAACATACCCATTTTTGCTTTCCGGGATAATGTTCTCGACTTCCACACATTTTTCAAGGCTCCCAAAATTTTCGCCCCCTCCCCCACCCTATGATCCACTTCCGCTTCCATGGTTCCATCCGCTGACAGATCCACTCCCAGATATCTAAAACACTTCACTTCCTCCAGTTTTTCACCATTCAAACTCACCTCCCAATTGACTTGACCCTCAGCCCTACTGTACCTAATAACCTTGCTCTTCATTCACATTTACTCTTAACTTTCTTCTTCCACACACTTTACCAAACTCCGTCACCAGCTTCTGCAGTTTCTCACATGAATCCGCCACCAGCGCTGTATCATCAGCGAACAACAACTGACTCACTTCCCAAGCTCTCTCATCCCCAACAGACTTCATACTTGCCCCTCTTTCCAAGACTCTTGCATTTACCTCCCTAACAACCCCATCCATAAACAAATTAAACAACCATGGAGACATCACACACCCCTGCCGCAAACCTACATTCACTGAGAACCAATCACTTTCCTCTCTTCCTACACGTACACATGCCTTACATCCTCGATAAAAACTTTTCACTGCTTCTAACAACTTGCCTCCCACACCATATATTCTTAATACCTTCCACAGAGCATCTCTATCAACTCTATCATATGCCTTCTCCAGATCCATAAATGCTACATACAAATCCATTTGCTTTTCTAAGTATTTCTCACATACATTCTTCAAAGCAAACACCTGATCCACACATCCTCTACCACTTCTGAAACCACACTGCTCTTCCCCAATCTGATGCTCTGTACATGCCTTCACCCTCTCAATCAATACCCTCCCATATAATTTACCAGGAATACTCAACAAACTTATACCTCTGTAATTCGAGCACTCACTCTTATCCCCTTTGCCTTTGTACAATGGCACTATGCACGCATTCCGCCAATCCTCAGGCACCTCACCATGAGTCATACATACATTAAATAACCTTACCAACCAGTCAACAATACAGTCACCCCCTTTTTTAATAAATTCCACTGCAATACCATCCAAACCTGCTGCCTTGCCGGCTTTCATCTTCCGCAAAGCTTTTACTACCTCTTCTCTGTTTACCAAATCATTTTCCCTAACCCTCTCACTTTGCACACCACCTCGACCCAAACACCCTATATCTGCCACTCTGTCATCAGACACATTCAACAAACCTTCAAAATACTCATTCCATCTCCTTCTCACATCACCACTACTTGTTATCACCTCCCCATTTACGCCCTTCACTGAAGTATATATATATATATATATATATATATATATATATATATATATATATATATATATATATATATATATATATATATATATATATATATATACATGACCTTTTTCATTCTTAAGAAATTGGTTGAAAACTGCTTCACTCTTGACCACTTCAAAGACAGCAATGGTTGAGTGTGTGTCAGCTGTACCTGCAGACCCTCAGTCTCCGAGTCAGTGAAGCCCAAGAGATATAAGGGATTTCGGTAAGCCGGACAACCTTGGACCTTCAGTCTGCTGGCCATGAGTTCGTGTAGAAAGAATGCAAGGGATAGGAGGGTGGACCTGTGATGTGAAGCGGTGAGTGAGTGTTCTTAGAACTAAGGTGAATGGTGGTTGTGATGGGTATGTGAGGTTGGATGGGAGCTGCAATGAGTGTGTTTTTAAACGATGAGGTTCTAGATGCAGGGTATGAAGGTGACTATGAAATGGTATGGTGGCTTAGGGTGTAGATTCACTGTGGGATAGTCACAGCACATACATAATCCTGAGTGAATCCATCGTAATATTGAAAGATTCATACACTGGAGAACATTATCTTTAGTGAAGACGAAGGATCTATTAAGCTTAAAGCATCTTTCATGTACTTATCTCTCATCCTCAAATGTAAAGATCTTTGTCAACAAAAAAGAAGTTACATTACCAATACTTGTTGCGTAGTGCATTTGGATTGCAAGGATTTATTTGTAAGAAGAATTATATGCTACAGTAAATCCTAACATACGCATTTGTTAAAATTGTTTGTAATCTCTTTTTTCCTCCTTTACTGATAACGCTATTATTACCATTATTTATCTTTACTGTTTCTGTAATTAATTTCCAGTTTGTATTTTATTTCCAGGTTAGGAGAACGGCCCTCCTTCATAGACTCACTACCAGATAACAAATTGATATGAAACAGTGTACAGCAGACAGCAGTGAATAGCAATGATTTTCATTTTTTCCTGTAGAATTCCATAATGTCTTCATTCAACAATATATGGTATTCTTCCATTATTTTCCTGTATGCTGTTTTTTTTTTTTTGCAGTGGAAGGTTGGGTTAGTGCTTTCTTATTGTTCAGTCCCAACCTCATCTGTCCACAAGTGAAATTTCGCTAGTCTTAGAATATTTCATAGAAAGCTTCAATTTAGAAGGTGATTAAGAAGGCTAAGAGCCAGAGCCTGGGAATTCTTATCTAATATCGCTTTCTAAAACTGGAACTGAAGAAAAAACACAACAAGGACTTTCCCTTGAAGGCTCAGTTCCCAATGCCAGTTCGATACGGCGAGAAATGGGAGCACATATGGAAGAAAGAAGGAAAACCTTGTCCTAAGGCAAAAGACCTGGTGTTATCTGCTTTTCTCTTGTGCTTCTTATCATTTTTTTGCTCTAGAAGGCTTTGAAACCTTTGCGAAACAGAAACATTCATGCAGGTGACAGCATTCACATATATAAAATCGCGGCAATAACCATCTGTGCGACCCAACGCAACAGTAGTTTCTATAAATGACCGCGTTTAATCTCGCAAACGTTGTATCGTTATGTCCGACAAATTTATTTAACCGAAAATTAAATCAAAAGTTCTTTCTTTATCGTTTTTGTTGGGCAATGAAGAGAAACCAATATTTGTGACACAGTCGAGCATATTCCTAATCATATTAGCTGGATAAACTTAATCTTTAGCCAGATTCAGCAATTTTCAAAATCTATTTCCCTCCCTAAATTTTCTCCTGAAATTTTTACTTTTAGAATTATCATGTTCAAATTTTCGAATCTGTCAACAAGCTTGGAGGTGATTCAAACCGTTTTGGACACTATATTGACGTAATAGCTGCATCTATGATAGCTACATCTTCTGTGGAAGGTGTTCCATTCCTATACAGACTCCGGCTCAGATATCTCCGGGTCCTTCATCCTGTTTACTTCTCGAGCGAATACCGTTAAAACCAGTTCACCTTATCAACTCGTCGCAGTGTGACTACTTCTTTCTGTCTCACGGATGCCACTCAGGTTCTTCCCCATTCTCCTCACCACAGTGTTGCTTTTCCCTCATTGTTACGATTTTACTCTGGTTTTTTACCGCTAAGTATTGGAGGCTTTCGTGCCTCCCGCTAAGTGTTGGAGGCTATCGTGCCTCCCGCTAAGTGTTGGAGGTGTTCGTGCCTCCTTCTCTAAGACATCCAACTAGCCCCTACATCTTACAGATATTTTGTGGATGTTTTCAACTCAAGGGTTGGCCTACTCAATGTCTGCTTCTTTCCTTTGGAAACTTCATCACGAAATTTTTTAACCCTCAGATGTTTTTCCTGACTGCTATGATTTGTCGTAGTGTAATCTTACAGCATGACAGCTTAAAGAGAGAGCAACACTTCTGTGTTTATTGTCTCATTCGTCCTCACTATAGTCTGGAGATCTATAATGATAAACGATTATACCATCGAAAATTCTAGGTGTCGAACATGAGCTAGATATGACCAGACCCGGTAGAAGGCAGAGGGTGAAGCGAAGAAACGGCGAAACGACTCAGCATTCCAAGAGCATTTGAGTGAAAATTGGTGAGATATTACTTGTTTGTGGGGATAAGGATAAGAAAAGCGTTTATGGTGTGGACCATTTCCTCTGAACGACTTGGCTGGATTATCCAAGCGAGAACAGTTTATTCTAGGCAGCTCTTATAAAGCCTCGCTCTGGGTATTTATGTGTCCATTCGAATGCTTCCAGGCGATCCCTCTGAGGTACAACACTGCCGCTTTTCTCCACCGTGAGAACTTTCCTTTATCTTTGCCAAGAATCACCCAGCGTAATCCAGGTCTTCAGTACTTACTCTAGAGAAGATGAGAACTCTGACAGATGATGTACAATGGAGCGCTCGGGTTCAGCCTAATTTAGGATCTTTTACCCTTCTTAGATGGCAAGTAGTAGGCAGCCACCGACCAGGGTTAGTGACGGCTGCGTAGTGAGCCAGCACTCCAGTGTCGCTCCTTTAGCCAGATAGCTGTCTTTTCTTTCTGCCTCACCCACACGTGGGCTGCTGGCTTTCATTCCACAAACAGAAAACGTCTTTATGTCTTATACAGAACATGACAACACTTGACTCACACGATTCGTTCTCCGCAACTGCATATTTTCCTACGGTGAGCGCTACGCGCTAACATCGCATTTTTTTTAAGCAAAATCTCGTTGTAAGTACTCATGAGTACTCCTCTCTCCTTTTCTAGCTTACTCCTTCTCATCACACGTCCAAATTTTTTATCGACCAAAACCTTTCACGCTAATGGACAATCACGACAAGTGTTCGTGGCTTTATCTCCAGCCACCAGCCACCTTGACTATCGGCGATACTCAGGACTGTACATTACAATATATGGGTAGGTACTTGTGCACCTCGAGGAACTGGATTTACTGCTCTGAGCAGATGAGAAGCCAGAAGAGGCCAGTACTCCCACCACTGAGGCCTTCACAAGCCAATGATCAGGTAGACAGACCTAACAGACAAGTGCCTTTACTTTCATGCTATTCAGTACCTTTGAATCACGCATTACTTCTGTGTAATTAGTTAAGGTATTTTGTATATACACAAATATCAATCATTCTGCATAACTATAGTTCCTAGAAGGTATATCATCGAGTACTATAAGCTAAACATGAAGCAAATCTGAACTAAAAGGGAGCTATATGCAAGTAAGCATGTGTCACTCATTAAGCGAATCAAAAAGAAAAAACTGGTAGAAATATAAGAAGTTTCAGTGGTATAACATCAGGAGTGCCAAAAACTTTTGATGAAACCATGAGAGGGAAACTGAGAGGGACTTGGAATGAAACCATGAGAGGGAAACTGAGAGGGACTTGGTATGAAACCATGAGAGGGAAACTGAGAGGGACTTGGTATGAAACCATAAGAGGGAAACTTAATAGATCTTGGAATGAAACTAAGAGAGGGGAAACTGAGTGAACTCGGAATGAAACTGAGAGGGAAACTGAGTGGAACCTGGAATGAAACTAAGAAAGGGAAACAGAGTGGACTATCAAATTAAACCAAGAGAGGGAAACTACGTTGATCAGAGAGCCAAACATAACTAGTGAATCTGTTTGAGAAGTCGCATGTTCCTCAGGAGCCAGGCCATGAGATGGAAAATCAGGTTGTCATCACCTGCGTGCGCAATCCGAGGGTAATGACTGCCCATCAACGAAACCTTCCTCTAGTCTTCATCTTTGTTAAGAACATCTTAACTCTTTGCTAAATACAGACACATGGCTATATACTCTTTCCTGAATAAATGTCTGTTAATACTAAACAAGCAAGAGATCTTAATTTACAATTTTTTTCATTACTTTATCACAAGCATATCACACCATGCTAACCAAACTGTTTACACTTCAACCATTCCCTAAAAGATAGTTACCCTCACCCAGTCCACTGTCTATCTTGGCTGTTTACATCGTATTATTTTGCTCTCATCTAAAACTTTGCATAGCGACATCTTATTGCCATTATTGCGTTTCACTTTCAGTTATGCTGATCGATCAATATCTTCGCATACACTATATGCATCAATTCGCACTCTGACTGTAGTATGAATTATGTATCAAGAAAGTATACGTACAAAAAAAAAAAAAACCACATCTCGTGTTCAAGTCTTTAATTCAACGTCAGTCACCTTTCTCGGAAAAGCTCGCTTGTAATGAGCTCCTTAATGTGTATGAAATCAAGTCTGTAAGATACATCCTCCGTCAGGTTCTGTAACTAATGCAGAAGAGAGCTTACATCTGACGAAGAGGAATACAAGGACCAGCCGAACGATAGGAAGTAACTGTTACAAGGATGACTGAATGATTCCTGTGTGAGAGGATGATGCTGAAACTGATTTACAAACTATACCTGATCACTCATTAACTGAGAGGTTAGAGTGAGCTAATCATTTCAACTGTTAGATACTCATTTCTGCAATGGATTATGTACTAACTATATCAAAAAACGATGTATGTAGATGCTTCTTTGAATCATATCAAATTCCAGGAAATTTCCTTTCTTTACCTCATCTATTCATATGTTTCAGGTTTAAGTTCAAAACGAAGTACCGAGACGTGGAGCAACGGGCGTCTTATTGTCTGCCATGTACGCCAGGAAGCTGGTGTGTGGCCAGCTGACCACCTACCACATGGATTGGCAGTATGGTCGTCCCGTCCACTGTGCGTAGTTGTGTCGTGGTTCAACCGTAAAATCATAAAGAAAACTACAGCAAAGTTGTCTTTCTCTCTTCTCAGGTTTGACCAGGGGTGGGTGATAATGGATAAGAAAAGAGCACAAGTTACGGGAAAATATTAAAAAAAAATAGAGGGGCACAGGGAAAGAACGGATATAGGAATGATACAAAAAGGCAGAATGGGAGAGATGATGTTAAGGGGATGAAGATAATGAAATGAGTAGGGATGGCGGAGGAAAAATTGGTGTTAGAGAGGGAATGATGAGGTTAGTAAAAGAGATAGGTGGAAATCTGGTCGGGAGTAAAGGGGAAGAGGACGAGAAGAGAAAGCAGAGAGCTGAAGCGAAAGAAATAAGGAGACATCAGCTGACAGGATGGGGGAGGGAACAGGTGAAACAAAAATGGAGGGAATAAATGAGGAAGAGAGGAGAAAGAGGAAACAAGGAAAATACACTGTGTTTAGGCGTTACACTAAAGAAACACACTCTTGTACTCATCAGATCTACTTCATTAGTGTAAATCACTACAGACCCTGTACTTCACCATCACAGCTGAACATTTACTGTGGGGCGTGTTATATGTACTACGTCAACATAACGGGGGACATTCAGGATCAAAGCTTGCTCGTAGATGAAGAGTGTCGAGAACACATGCAACACGACACTCAAGAGGACAGGTGTTTATGAAGACTGAGAGGAAGCGCCGGGATGTTGGGATGGAGATGGGACGTGAGTGAAGATGATACCAGAGTGTTTACGGGAGATGGTGAGCTCGGAGTTGAGACTAGTGGGCTGCAGGGGATGAGAGGGGTTGAGGGAAGTGAGAGTAAGAGAGGGAAGGGTGGGTATCGAAAGGGAGTGAGGGACAGGGAATAAAGTGAGAGAGAGAGTAAGCACAGCAAGGGTAAGAGAGGAAAGGAAGAGGATGTAGGGGATAGAGAGGAAAGCCACGAGAGAATGAGAGTGGAGGGACTGATTCAAAGGGGTGGAGTGAGTGGATGAGGGATATCTTTACTGAACGTGTTTTCTTTATTACCGCATCGCAGTTGAAGAAACACACAGCAGCCAGGATATGACCAAGTATTTATCCAAGGGACAACATAAATATTTACAGGCGTCTGTGTGCGCCCTGTGGCAACGGTAATGCTGAGTGAAGTACCCGTAATCCACCGTCCTTGTACGCTAGTCGTCTTCAGTTGTTGTTGAGAAAGAAAAACATGTGACTTTAGGCTAAATTTCTCTCTCTCTTTTTCCTCCTATGAAAGCCAAAGGAGACTGATTGTTAAGAGTTGGCCCAGTGTTTAGTAGCGACAAAGGTGTCATTAACCACGCTTCTTGGGAAAGAAAACTACTTAATTCCTTGGGGTCTCTGGTGAAAAAACTTTTTTGTGTGTGCTTGTGCTTGTGTGTGTGTGTGTGTGTGTGTGTGTGTGTGTGTGTGTGTGTGTGTGTGTGTGTGTTTTTGAGACTTGCTCTGCTGTCGAGATGGAGATGTGGAGGAAGACCATGAAGGCGAAAGCCTGGAATAATCTAAAGGGATATAGGGAGGTGAGAGGGCTCTATATTAAAGGGAGTGTACGTGGGCGAAGGGAGTGGAATGAGGATATAAGGAGCTTACATGAACGGAGGGAATGTCAGGGGGCATGGACGTTGGTCTAAGGGACGATGGGAGGATTGTACATGGGCAGATGAAGTAAAAGGGAAGTATAAGTAATCTTCAAGGAATGACAAGGGAGCGTTCGTGAGTAGAATGGGTGATTTGGAAAATCTGTATGTGTTGAAGGGAGGACAAGAGTGAGGTTAAGTGGGCAGAGGGGAGGACTGAGGACGCAAACAGGGAGTATCAGTGGCGTACGTGGGCGAGGAGGATGACAGGATGACTTAGGGGATAACAGGGAAATTTACGATGATGAAGATGATGAAAAGGGAACATACGAAGGCGGAATATATGGCAGAGGGAGTGTACCTGAGCTTGTGAGGTAAGAAGGGAGTATGTGTTTAAGCTAAGGGACGACAAGCGTAGCATACGTGTGCTGAGGAAGAAAATAAGACTCCAAGGATTGAAAGAGTACAAGGTATTTTGTACCTGGACTGAAGAGGTGACAGGGAGAGAGTAAGCGGCCCATCTGAGTAGTAAGGGAATGTACGTTGGCTAAGGGGAAGACGAGGGGTAACGTGCGTGGGCTGCCGGAAGGCAATGGCAGCGAACGTGGGTTGAAAAGGCAATAAAGGGGGTGTATGTTGGCTGAGGGGGTGTGTCAAGGGTGTACACACAGTTTGATGGTATGACATGGGAGGGCATATCAGCAAATGGAGATGACATGGACATATGTGTTGACTCAAGTAGAACGTGCAACGTCCCTGAGCTGAAGGGGTATTGGATAAGTGTAAATAGAGCAAGAAGGTCACACAGAAGCACGCATAAGCTGAGGAGTATGTGTGGACTACAGTAATGACGCAAATGTGTATATAAGCTGAGGTGATGACATGAGACTGGAAAAATAGTTGATAGCATACTGGTCTGAGGAGGTGATACAGGAGTGTAGGTGGGATGACAGGACAGCAAAGGAGAGTTGATGGTGTGAGGGAATGTTTTGGAGAGATCAACCTGCACTGTAAGAGGACACAAACAAGGTTTAGGCCAAGTCTGAGATAAACGCTGCGACAGGGAATAGTTAAGTTCAAGGACACGTGTTGGCCATGTACTCAATTAAAACGTCAACACGAGGTCAGGATCTAGTGCTGGATATACACTTTAAGAAGCGATCCTAAAAGCAGTCGTTTCTCCTAAAAAAGATACCAGAGCGTAGCAATTCCTCCCACCAGAACATCCTAAAGTGCAGGAGTTCGTCGCATCGGAAAATCCTACAGTGCTAATGTTCTTTACACTCATCCTACGATGCAGCAGTTAATCATTCTAGAGCACTCAAGAGTGTAACAAGTGTTCACAGTAATACATCCCAAAGTGCTATAACTCCAGACTTCCAAAGTTCCTTGCACCAGAACATCCTAGAACTGCCTAGGTTCTTTGCACGAGAACATCCCAGACTCTCAGTTCTTTGCACGAGAACATCCCAGACTCTCAGTTCTTTTTATCAGAACAACCCAGTCTCAGTTCTTCATATTAGAAAATCCCAGACTGCTTTAGTGCCTTACACCACAACATCCAAGAGTCTCAGTTCTTCGTATCAAAACATCCCAGACAGCCTTCCTTCTTCCAGCTAGAACATCCCAAACTGCCGTAGTTGCTCGAGATAAAACATTCCAGACCGTTTTAGTTCTTCAAGCTAAAACATCCCAGACTAACTTAGTTCCTCTCACTAGAACATCCCACTCTAACTTAGTTCCTCTAACTAGAACATCCCAGACTAACTTAGTTCCTCTAACTAGAACATCCCAGGCTGCCTCAGTTCCTTGACCTGGAACACATCAAAGTGCAGCATCTCTTTAACCTACATCATCCCAAACTGCTTCAGTTCCTTATGACAGAATATCCACCTCTCATTTCCTTATGGCATTACAACCTTTCAGTTCCTTATGGCAGAACATCATAAAGTAATGGCAATTCCTTTCACCACAACACTAGATTGTCTCTGTCTATCGCTCTTGAATATCCCTGCAAGAGACATAACACCAAAGCATCTCAGAACACAATGTTAATTCACAACACACCACTCCAGCCAGAGAGGCTCAGTTAATCATATCAAAGCACCTCAAAATGCGGAAATTCCTTTGTTTAGAACATGAAAGAACTTCTTAGTTCCTCACATCAGAACATTTCGTCACATTAGGAGTTCTTAGAATGCTTCAGTCCCTCACACTAGAACGTCCCAGAGTACAGTATTACGTCACACAAGAACATCCTAATATGTGGTCGTTCCTCATATCAGAACTCTCCAGTGTGTGATACTGTAATTACTTAACACTTTACAGCAACTGTGAAAAGAAAACGGATACTGACACACAACGGGGGACTTGGTTTTGCCTCAGCTCAGCCACGTCCTTCTCAGCAATAGGTCCTCCGCGACTGCCACTGAGACAGTCGAATCTATTTATTGAATTCTTATAAATGTGTCATCAAAGTTTCTAAAGCCAGAGAATTTGTCATCTACCTATGTTACCCTGCATCAAATTTACCGGGGTTGACATCCTACATCAGTGTTATGAAAGTTGATATAATCTGTAAGAGTAAAGATATGATTTTCTTGCCTATATACCTCAAAGGGCTTCCCTTACTGTAAAGAACTACTCGGTAATCTTCACGAATGAATATGCCTTCATTACACCGTTGGTGTCAGACTCCACCTGCATAATGTTTCACCGCGAATGAAAGGTCACCTTCTGCAAGGTGACTTCATCGTCAGTGGATGAAAATGAGTATAATCTTGTCGAAGAACGCACTCTGAAGGAGTCCTTCGTGCCACTGTTAATGACTGCTGCCAAGGCTTGAAACTGCTGGATCTCCATATCAGGGGTTCTGGGATTACCTAATTAACTAGATTATTCAATACATGCCAGAAAGCGACAGGGTAGCCTGTCTTAGTTTAACATTAATATACTGTTATTAACGACGAAGATACTGTATGTGAAATAAAGGCGCAACGGACCCAAGTGATGTATATAGTTCTACTCCACGGTAAACACACTTCCATCACGACTGTGTGCAGACGGAAGATAACAGCTGTGATGACCTACGGAAACCATTAAGCTGGTCAATATATCTTACAACCCAGAACCCTTCCCTGTGCCGAGGCAAGGTGGAATATAACAAGACGTGATGACCAATACATCTATCAACCCAGAGCCTTACCCTCAGCCCAGAGGGCTACATACTGTTTTACGACTCTACACAATGATGTAGGGAAAGGAAATTACTACAAAATGACTATATAGATGCAGTTCAACCGTTGTGTACGTAGTCTAAGAAGGATTAAGAGAGAGACTTTATAATGTGGGGGAAAAGGATAGGATTGGATACCATCCATTATTCATAACTGTCCCTAAATCTCTTTTCGAAAGGGCTCCTGAGTTAATCCTGGACCTCTTCTACAGGAGCTCCTGCAGCTGCAAGGCTCCACTAGAATGTTAATCTTGCACAAGCTGCTGCTCCAGCAGACTTGACACCATTTTTGGCGTCATGGACTTGCTTGTGCAGACGAACACACAACGCTACTAATCACTGATTGTGAGTGACTGGATTGAAAACATTCGATTCCTGAGAGCGGCGTCAGGCTACCTCGGCCACAAGGAGGTTAGAAGACACAACCACACCAGGTACCCAATGTTTTTTTCACTATGGCCCAACCTTATCTCGTTCGGCGTAACACGCACTTTAGATTTAACGCGGCACCGATGGTCTGACAAATATATCGATTGAAAGACAAATGTATCTAGACCACGAGTCACATTCGAACGTCCCTATCATGGAACGTCATGAAATTCTGTACCATGTCGTCTGACGGTGCATTGATCATCTTTTGATAATTGTCTTGTGGAAACCTCCTCCGATTTTAGTCACAGGCGAAACACTTAGATCTATCAAGCTGTCCGCAAGTTGAAGTATCGATTTCACCTCTAGTCTACTTCATATTAAAGTCATCCAGTTTACATATGACCCACCTGGACACCACTAAACCTAAACTAGTTCCTAACCAATACATCTCAGACAGCAAGACTCATATGTGAAACCGCCTGATAAGAGATAAGAGTTGCAAAAGTTCGACATTCTTATCCAAACAACTGAGATTCATCCTGATTGGTACAAGAATTAATGAATGAATCAGCTTTTTGCATGTGGTTTTAAAGACGCATAAAAGGAACTCTTTACCTTTTCTGCAATGGGACGTCACTCATACAGGACACACAGACACCAATTCACTGGTTCAGGAATAATAGTGGATGGATTAATTGGATAAACCGACACTTAACTTCATTAAAGAACACAAACATCAAGAATTTTCTTACATATAAATCTCAAAGTTAATGTTTTCTTATGCTCTAAGGGCCTTGATGTGCAATCCAGGACTACCATGATTTTGCTAGGTGCTTGCACATGTACCACAAGATACACACACGAATTTGCACACACAAAATAAACATTAACACAATCCTACGTACCTGCTGTTGGAGATGTCGTTCATGCAGTTTGTAGTCAATATCTATCATAGTCGAAATAGCAAATCCTCTGTCATTCCCATGACATAAACATCTTCATTTCAAGGCTAATTACTAACATACGTTCCTTGTGTTCTCACTCTCCCTGCGACACCTTTCAAGGGGTACATGCATACAGGTTTACATAGTCATCACACTTCTTGCATATACCATTGATGGCTTTTGAAGTGAGACCAGACAGTTATACATACGGACAGACTTAGTATCTACCTTTAATACTGCATGTACCCAACGAAGATCGGTCGACCCCGTTTCTGAAAAGATGAACGTACAGGAATTTACTGATTTCATTCCAAGAACAAAGAATTCCATTAACAGTTTATATTATATGATATACATCATGTCAAGTAAAGCAATTATGGTATTTGAATGGATGAATTAATCTCTGCCAATACTGGGGTAATTTTCCATCAAATTTTAAATGCACGTACTATTTTATTTTCTCTCTTTTGGGAACCCTTATCCCAACCCCACACCAATTAAATGTAGGTCCCGCTCATAAAAAAAAAATGAGAAAATTAATAACCCCTGTCCCAAAATGGAAAGATCATATATTAAAATGAAACTTTATACCAAAGCTTTTGCTTCCAACATATTTAGAAAAACTGCCAACTCAACAACTGTAGCATTGGATGTGAAAACTCTGAAACGACAGGGAAGAGTTGGGAAGAAATGATGATTGTATAGAGGTCTTTAAGTTGACAGATTAGTCGGTTCTGAGTACAAGAAATGTGGTAGCTACCCTTCCAGAACCCCGAGGAGCGCTAGGATGGGAGAACATAACAGCTCTGCAGACACACTGATGTCTCAGTGCTATGCAGAAAATATACAAGTGTGATAACGGACGCAGTAAGTTGCGCTAGGGTGAGGAACTACTGCACTCTGACCTGCATCTTGAGTGTGTATTTGTCGCACTCTGGGATGGTCGCTGACTGCTGCACTCTTCGAGATTCTCCATCATGCAGTTAGCGGCCTGTACACTTCTCTATGGCATTGACATTATACAGAATGCTACTGACACTCGCCTTTTATTCGGTAGACCGCGTTTTCTTTGATCATCTGTATCATGTTGCATGTCATCAGTAGAATTTACTTTGTATCACGTGATAGTGAACAGGTGAATGACAGTACGAGGTAACAGTATGACACTTTGAAAGGTTCATACAGATACCACGCTTCATTACAAATCATTCATCATTAGGCGACCAGAAATGTGTCCTACTAGCGCTCATTAACCGGACATTTCGCTTGTTAATGGACATTTGCAGCGTGTCATCTGGCCATGTCAGTACCTTTGCCAATCCGCTCAGAATACCCGTGTGAGAAACACATGCACGAACACCTCATTAAAGCCGCCTCACTCTGGCACCATGAGACACTGTCTTCACTACGTTAGCGGACTTTGCTCGATAAAGTTAAGCATAAATGTTTACACTATTTGAGTAATGGAAATACCGATCTATTGTTGGTTCTCTCTCTCTCTCTCTCTCTCTCTCTCTCTCTCTCTCTCTCTCTCTCTCTCTCTCTCTCTCTCTCTCTCTAAGGTGTTCGAACAGATTTTTAAAACTTTTATGCTGCATCGCTAATAAACTGGAACTAGAGCCTATATATGCAGCTCTAGATTTGATCATAAAGGTATCGCCCTATATATATATATATATATATATATATATATATATATATATATATATATATATATATATTTTTTTTTTTTTTTTTTTTATACTTTGTCGCTGTCTCCCGCGTTTGCGAGGTAGCGCAAGGAAACAGACGAAAGAAATGGCCCAACCCCCCCCATACACATGTATATACATACGTCCACACACGCAAATATACATACCTACACAGCTTTCCATGGTTTATCCCAGACGCTTCACATGCCTTGATTCAATCCACTGACAGCACGTCAGCCCCGGTATACCACATCGCTCCAATTCACTCTATTCCTTGCCCTCCTTTCACCCTCCTGCATGTTCAGGCCCCGATCACACAAAATCTTTTTCACTCCATCTTTCCACCTCCAATTTGGTCTCCCTCTTCTCCTTGTTCCCTCCACCTCCGACACATATATCCTCTTGGTCAATCTTTCCTCACTCATCCTCTCCATGTGCCCAAACCACTTCAAAACACCCTCTTCTGCTCTCTCAACCACGCTCTTTTTATTTCCACACATCTCTCTTACCCTTACGTTACTCACTCGATCAAACCACCTCACACCACACATTGTCCTCAAACATCTCATTTCCAGCACATCCATCCTCCTGCGCACAACTCTATCCATAGCCCACGCCTCGCAACCATACAACATTGTTGGAACCACTATTCCTTCAAACATACCCATTTTTGCTTTCCGAGATAATGTTCTCGACTTCCACACATTCTTCAAGGCCCCCAGAATTTTCGCCCCCTCCCCCACCCGGTGATCCACTTCCGCTTCCATGGTTCCATCCGCTGCCAGATCCACTCCCAGATACCTAAAACACTTCACTTCCTCCAGTTTTTCTCCATTCAAACTTACCTCCCAATTGACTTGACCCTCAACCCTACTGTACCTAATAACCTTGCTCTTATTCACATTTACTCTTAACTTTCTTCTTCCACACACTTTACCAAACTCAGTCACCAGCTTCTGCAGTTTCACACATGAATCAGCCACCAACGCTGTGTCATCAGCGAACAACAACTGACTCACTTCCCAAGCTCTCTCATCCCAAACAGACTTCATACTTGCCCCTCTTTCCAAAACTCTTGCATTTACCTCCCTAACAACCCCATCCATAAACAAATTAAACAACCATGGAGACATCACACACCCCTGCCGCAAACCTACATTCACTGAGAACCAATCACTTTCTTCTCTTCCTACACGTACACATGCCTTACATCCTCGATAAAAACTTTTCACTGCTTCTAACAACTTTCCTCCCACACCATATATTCTTAATACCTTCCACAGAGCATCTCTATCAACTCTATCATATGCCTTCTCCAGATCCATAAATGCTACATACAAATCCATTTGCTTTTCTAAGTATTTCTCACATACATTCTTCAAAGCAAACACCTGATCCACACATCCTCTACCACTTCTGAAACCACACTGCTCTTCCCCAATCTGATGCTCTGTACATGCCTTCACCCTCTCAATTAATACCCTCCCATATAATTTACCAGGAATACTCAACAAACTTATACCTCTGTAATTTGAGCACTCACTCTTATCCCCTTTGCCTTTGTACAATGGCACTATGCACGCATTCCGCCAATCCTCAGGCACCTCACCATGAGTCATACATACATTTAATAACCTTACCAACCAGTCAACAATAGTCACCCCCTTTTTTAATAAATTCCACTGCAATACCATCCAAACCTGCTGCCTTGCCGGCTTTCATCTTCCGCAAAGCTTTCACTACCTCTTCTCTGTTTACCAAATCATTTTCCCTAACCCTCTCACTTTGCACACCACCTCGACCAAAACACCCTATATCTGCCACTCTATCATCAAACACATTCAACAAACCTTCGAAATACTCACTCCATCTCCTTCTCACATCACCACTACTTGTTATCACCTCCCCATTTGCGCCCTTCACTGAAGTTCCCATTTGCTCCCTTGTCTTACGCACTTTATTTACCTCCTCCCAGAACATCTTTTTATTCTCCCTAAAATTTAATGATACTCTCTCACCCCATCTCTCATTTGCCCTTTTTTTCACCTCTTGCACCTTTCTCTTGACCTCCTGTCTCTTTCTTTTATACATCTCCCACTCAATTGCATTTTTTCCCTGCAAAAATCGTCCAAATGCCTCTCTCTTCTCTTTCACTAATACTCTTACTTCTTCATCCCACCACTCACTACCCTTTCTAATCAACCCACCTCCCACTCTTCTCATGCCACAAGCATCTTTTGCGCAATCCATCACTGATTCCCTAAATACATCCCATTCCTCCCCCACTCCCCTTACTTCCATTGTTCTCACCTTTTTCCATTCTGTACTCAGTCTCTCCTGGTACTTCCTCACACAGGTCTCCTTCTCAAGCTCACTTACTCTCACCACCCTCTTCACCCCAACATTCACTCTTCTTTTCTGAAAACCCATACAAATCTTCACCTTAGCCTCCACAAGATAATGATCAGACATCCCTCCAGTTGCACCTCTCAGCACATTAACATCCAAAAGTCTCTCTTTCGCACGCCTGTCAATTAACACGTGATCCAATAACGCTCTCTGGCCATCTCTCCTACTTACATAAGTATACTTATGTATATCTCGCTTTTTAAACCAGGTATTCCCAATCATCAGTCCTTTTTCAGCACATAAATCTACAAGCTCTTCACCATTTCCATTTACAACACTGAACACCCCATGTATACCAATTATTCCCTCAACTGCCACATTACTCACCTTTGCATTCAAATCACCTAAGGGTAAAGGGGAAGAGTGGTTTGGGAATGTCTGGGGAGTAAAGTCAGGGGTTAGTGAGAGGACAAGAGCAAGGGAAGGAGTAGCAATACTCCTGAAACAGGAGTTGTGGGAGTATGTGATAGAGTGTAAGAAAGTAAATTCTCGATTGATATGGGTAAAACTGAAAGTTGATGGAGAGAGGTGGGTGATTATTGGTGCTTATGCACCTGGGCATGAGAAGAAAGATCAAGAGAGGCAAGTGTTTTGGGAGCAGCTGAATGAGTGTGTTAGTGGTTTTGATGCACGAGACCGGGTTATATATATATATATATATATATATATATATATATATATATATATATATATATATATATATATTGGAAAGGATCACAATTTTGCGCGTGATCAAGTATATTCCTATGAGTCCACGTGGAAAATGAAACACGATAAGTTTCTGTCTTGGACAATCGCATGTTTACCAAATGGTGTCCTAGCTACGTCCCTTCGTTGTATATCAACTGACTTATATTTCTCTCTTGTGTTTCCCCTGATGATGTGATTATTACACGAAAGTGCACTTGTGAACTTATCGTGTTTCATTTTCCCCGTGGACTCATAGGAAGATGTATATATGTGTATATATATATATATATATATATATATATATATATATATATATATATATATATATATATATACGCACAATGAAATCCGTGATTCCATTTTACGAGGCTGTTGACTCAGAGGGTTAAGTCATTATCCATGTTCCTCTCTACATTATTTTGTTCACGTCATATATATTGTCAATTAAATATTATTGCTACTGACGCTAAAAGGTAAACCTGGCCAAACTGTACACTAGCGGGCATAACTGTAATGTGTAACGGTCACTGCACCATAACGGACACAAAAAAAAACTGGACAACGTAAACATGTTACAAAGGATAAATTGCTATACAACGTACACTCAGCCAAAGGAGTTCGCAAGCACGCACCTAGTTTGTTATTCTAACTCAGCAAACTGTATGGGGAGTGGAGTTGAGGGTACGTGGAACACAGCAGAGTGACGTGAACGGTTGAATAGACGGCCACTAATAAACCAGTCAGATTCGTACTTGTGGACAGATCTGGTGGTATGTTTTGTATAACTGACAACGATCAGGAATGTAAAATGAAAATCCATGAATGCCAATGAACGTAATATCTCGTGTTGTTAAGATCTGGTGTTGTACAGCTGTTGTTAATCATCATATAATAGTTATGTCAGATGACCCTTTATTAGCAAGTGTCTACTGCGGAAGGCCATGCAGGATTCTGTCAACCAAACAGTGAACTATAAACACAACTATCGTGTCAAACAGGAAATGCAACATTTACGGGCAAATAGTCCGTCATGTGACCTTCAGACACTCATCCTCCCCTTCTACTACCCCTCCCAATCTCCCTGACACCCCCTACCTTATCTTCACCCAACCTTCTCCTGCCAGTGATATTGCTGTCTTCACAAATCTGTAATTGCCTTTGATCAGATAACAACGGCCATTACTGCTTACCCTAATAAGGTTTGTGCTAACGACCATCTGCACCTGACAGTATGCAATAGTTCACGTCATTCTACTATGTTCCACGTACCCATACTCTTCCCCCCCCCATACAGTGTTACCAGCTCAGTTGACGTGAACATGCTATGTACAGCCTGCCGAATAAGTTCGCAGAGAGTCTGAGAATGTGGACGGGTGTTATAAGGTGAGGTGGAGGCTCGTAACACTGCATAGTATGAGATGCCGTGTATCTAAGGATTATAATTAGGAAGCTCACGGCTATGACAGAAATCGTGTGTCTTACATATAGTAGTTGTAAGATATGAGGAGGATGAAGCAAAATACATGAATCAGAATTTAAACATTAAACGTCCGTTGCGTGTGTAGTAAAATCACACATAGGCTAGTCCGTCGCAGTTGTCGTACAGTGTTGGGTGGTGAAAAGTAAGTTCAAATACCTATGAAAGAACAGAGAGTCCATTTAACACTGACCAGTTTCATTGTCATGATTTAGAAGTATGACATTTTTGAACGCTTGATTATAAAGGGTAAATATAACCCAAATAACTCAAGATTACGTTCGATGCTGGTTGCAGGAACAAGTGAAGGAGAGAGACCAAGGGATGGAGGAGAGCTGGGGAGGGAGGGAGGTGGGGTGTAACCAGAAGAGAGCGTTGCGGGGAATATGATGTTCTGAAATGCATAATGGTCGAAGGTTGTGAGGGAAACATGAACAATGGGAACACAGCAGAAAGGATTGTGAAATAGTAAAACGCTTAACAGCACTGATTATTATCATCATACAAGTCAGGATGAATGAAAACCTTATCTGCGGTACTCATTTACTCGACTTATATTAGGTTATAGCAGCGAACTTGATACTCACTATTCACTTCCCTACACACACTCATCGTGATGCACAAACTCACTTCTACGCCCTGACCCACTCACGCCAACTCTCCCTACCATATCATCATTCAACGTTTCGGCTTCAAATAATGGTTAAAAAAGTGTTTCTCATACGAACTTGGAAACTAAGGTTGACCTACATGGTTTGGTCTTAGAAAAATCTTCAACAGCTGAAGAGTGTGTTAAAGATTTCTCGGCTGGTGGATGTAGCCTACGTTGACGGACTTAATGACCCTGGCAGTTGATAGGCCTTAAGACCAAACAACCAACCAGTAGCAAGTTTGTCTTCATTGGAAATGGACCGCTTTCACGGTAAACTAACTCGCAGAGGTAGAATTATCGGCATGAAGGAAGGTGGTCGATCCGCCCCTGACACAGCACTGGAACTTGCGTTTCGCAGAGTACAGTTTACAAGTGGTAGAGGAGATGGCTCGAGGAGGGGAATTTACGAGATCGTCCGAGGTCAGGTGCACCCAAGAAAACTACAACTGAGGAAGATCCACGTATCCTTGCAGCAGTAACAGGGGATTCCAAGACCAATGTTGTAGCTCTCCGGGACTTATTCACAAAGCTGGTATGCATCAAAGGAATCCCGCCAAGAAAAACTAACCGAGCGTCGCCGCATGGAGAGGCAGCGCTTCGCACAGCGTTACGTGCATGAGGTTATTCTGTCTTGGGGAAGGGATACAGACGGGTTATGTTCACTGATGAGAAAACCTGTTCATCCAGCACAACATGAGAGGTAACATTACAGGCGCACAAATGGGACACTATCCGCTCCGGTGGTGAATATCTACGAAGTCGCCAGAAGCGATCACGTCACCTGCAACATGTGAGGATGGTTTCATCTATATGGCATACGGGAACTGGAAGAAGTGATGCTACTCTCGGTTCGTGCCATGGCTCTACCCTGCCCAGAAAGAATAATATTTATGTAAGTGAAAAATAGCAGCTTGAATAGCGCTACTCCTCTGAATAACCAATCTCAAATGCCTCTTCTTCCTCATCCCACCCACCGTCAGTGTTATCCTCCATCATGTGTGTTCAAACCCGCCCATCACTATCATTCCCGTAAATCGACGATGTATTCCATCACAGTCCTCACCCATTGCACATGACATATCCTCACACACTATCATTATCATATACCGCTACTCTCCCGTCATCTATGGCTAACAAATATGGTAATCAATAATTGCAACCATCCATCAATAATACAGTTGTCCATCCCATATCAGGCTACTGTACAGAACCTGGTGTCATCAATGCCTAACAGGTTACAGGAGGTCATTGATGCTGAAGGGGGATGGTCAAGATGGGTTCTTTCCTTCCCTCTACCCACAATGAACCATTACCTATATCTTTCTCACCACCTCACATCTTCACAAGAACATATGAATATACTATAAGGAAAATTGTCTAATTATTTTTGATGAGTTAATGTGTTTTATTCCGTGATTTATCCTTTCGACACGAAGCAGGTCTTTGCTCAAGCCAGAAAACATAGCAAATAAGGCATACGGCTCAAAACACACGGTTCAGAGGCCAATAATTCATGTAATTGACATCAAACTCAGTGAAATACATATTGGTAGCCAACATAAACATACGAAATGGCAACTTTAGAAATCGACGGGTTCAGCAGGTGACGACCTTATATTGCCCAAATTTTATCCTCAGCACATGGACCACATTCATAGTGTGAGTGTATGTGTTCTTAGAAGGTGTTAAAGATTTTTCGGTTGGTGGATGTAGCTTACGTTAACGGCCTTAATGACTCTGGAAGCTGATAGGCCTAAAGCCCAAACAACCAATCAACTTTACACTGGGTCTACGTGGAATATTAAGTGTAAATAATTGCAGTATCTGTTAATTGAAAGTACGGTGAATGCCTGGGATTGGTGTGCGTGGTTATGACGTGTGGGGAAGAGTGTAGGAGGTAGGCAGGCAGCCATTACGTGATGACAGCCTAAGAGACGGCAAGCAGCTGACATGTTCGTCTTTGCAGACATCTGCTGACCTTGAGGTTGTTAAGGCTAACAGGTGGTTACAACTCGTTTATCAAGGGTGAAATACATTTCGTGATCAAAATTGCTGATCCAAACAAATTAAACCTAAATACACATTTAAAGGGAGAGTCACGGTAAGGACGTTGGTAATGCACTGAGCACACTGGTCTGTGGTACATACTTCAAGTGACGGCTAGAAATAACATATATGGTTAATAACATTGATAGAGACCTAAGAATATAAGTGTTCGTACTGTTTTGCCCACATACTTGTAACATACACTTGTATGGATCAGTTCTATGGAATCCGGCAGGTCACACACACACACATGCACATTTGCTGAAAGATGAATAATTCTATTAATTATTTTGTTTAACATCAGCTATCAACGTAGCCCCTGGTTTGCACGGCCGAGATGTGATGTCCTCGTGGGTTTGTTGGGAGGAGGATGTCCTGTTAACACAACCTCTTGAATCTTCCACTCTCAGTCACCGTGTCAGTCAATGGAACCGTTTGTTGGGAGGAGGATGTCCTGTTAACACAACCTCTTGAATCTTCCACTCTCAGTCACCGTGTCAGTCAATGGAACCGTTTAACCTGCCTCCAACACCTCTAAACCCAAAGAAAATACCACCATTTGAGTCATTTTCCAAGTCACGCACATCAAAGTGCCCCTATAGATCGGAACTTCTCCAGTGATTCATATATAAATCAAGGAAGCGGATACTATAGGTAGTCTATTGCATTTTACCTGTCACCAGAATCATACGTAAAACACTGACAAGAAAAAGAAAGAAAAAAACTCCCTGTAAGGTGGGCAACAGTGTGGTTCATAGTACGTTTGACATGAGGTTTTTCCACCGTCACCAGACCAGTAGCTGTACCCACAACCGTCGCGTCTCCGCGAACTTCTTGGGCAGACTGTACCTCCTCGTGAACTCCTGTGGCCGGGTATACACCTGGCCATCAGGTACATCAGTGTAAATCGCGATACAAACTACACCTGGCCATAACGGACGCTTGTGTATATCGCTGTATAACGTACAACTGGCCATAGTGGACACTAATGTAAATCACTGTACAAACTACACTTGGCCATTAGGAACAGCGTACATCGCTGTACAACGTACACCTACCCATAGTGAACAATAGCGTGTATCATTATACAACTCTACATCAGGCCATAACAGACACCACAACAGACACCAGCGTACAGCTGTGCAACATATAACATAACTCGCTGTACAACGTACACATGAGCAGCGTAGGTAAAAGTGTCCCTTGCTTTATGTGGATGTAAAGGATCTTAGCGGATCACGTTATACAAGGTAAACCTAGCCGTAATGGAGAGTGGTGGATCTCTGCATGCAATACATCTAGTCACAGCGAATGTCGCTTTACAAAGAACATTCATGCTTAACCAATACCAGCGGGTGATTCTGTATAACGTACACCTGGTTATAACAAGTGGTAGTGGACCTTGCTATAGAACTCTACTATATAAAGGACGTAGCAGACATCTATGAATATGACCGTAGAACATACTCCTGGTTATAACGAACACATTACCGGACTTCCTTACCAAGTGAGCTTAGCTATAGGCAAAAAGACACTTGTGAATTTCGCCATATTTTCGTGCACCTGGTCACAACAGACATCTCAGAGGCCCCTCGAGAATTCCTGGGAAAACATTTCCCCGAAAATTCCACATGAAGACAAACGTGTTTGGAAGTGTGCCTCTTATGTAAGACTCGGGGCAGAATCTTTTAAACATTTTACACCGTAGTTTATAAAGACATTCACAGAATGTTTCAAACAGATATTGCCCAACTGCGTCTGTCATGGCAAAAGTTAATTATTGCGCTAATTAGAGATATTTCTTTTTGCGCGGGGGGAAGAAGCAGAGTGAAAAAGAGTTTTCCTCAGTTATTCTGATGATGTGGGAGTATAGGAATCGGAGTGGTCTTGCCATCTATTTGTCTTGATTTTGCACCTTGGCAGGAGATCTCTTGAATTTGGCTTCTGTTCCTCCAAGCGTAGACAGCCTGGCAACGCGGCCGGACAAGCGCGGTGTTCGTGGTCAATCTTAGCATTGATCTAGTTGCTCGTAGCCAACTCCTGGGATTCCCGTAATCGGTTTAAGAGTGATGGCGATATGAGGTGCTTTATTGTAGCCCTTATATAGGGGTGTGTGTATCTTTACTGTGCCGGGCAAAGCGAAGCTAATGGCGTTTCACAAGACTCGCTTCCGTCAACAGACCAGCTGAAAGAAATACCCAACACTTCAGGCCTGATGTATAAGCCAATAGCCCCAACGGCATGACCTCATATGGTTGAAGGGGAGGGAGGTAGTTTGTGTGGTACTACATTCTGCCACCGCGGTCAACACGTCCTTGGACAGAAGATTCGGAAATCAATGTCTTGCAGCAATATATAAGGAACAGCAATAACAGATTATGAAACACAGGGTCTTCGAACCTTTATATAAATTTGTTTTCGTCGTTTCTGAGACACAGGGACCCTGCCTTGTCTATATCAATAATCTTGGGTCGTTGATCATCGACTCAACCATCTGCTATAAGGGAGAGCAAACCTAGCTATATTCTGCTTCTGAAATTCAAGTATCAGATACGAGACATTTGGCATAAGTGGTTCTGCGCATTAGGCATCCGATTACAAAAAAAAGACATCAAACTATAGATATAAGGTATTCATTATGTGAATTCTACAGAAGGAAACTGAATGGACATTGAGCAATTACTGAAGCTACAATTTGTTCACAAGTGTATGTGATCCATAATCAATACTCACCCTCTCTGATAATCATTTTCTTAAACTCTGCACACCTAAATCTAGGCAACAAAAATGCGATCGCTAAACGCTGTCATGAAAATGATCATCCCAGAGATCTTGAAAATCTCGTTATTTGATACCCCTCCACTGATCATGCCACCCACACGCAACGTCATTAAATCTGTCTTAATTGCTAATACCAAGAACTTTAATTTGTTCCCAGGCAACTTTAAAGCCCATCCTAGCATTAAAAAGATTATCATGAGAGAAATGACCAAACACAAAAACATAAAAAAAAGTTGTTCAAGACACATCTAACTACCCAGGTCAACCCCTGCCACTTGACCCCCCCCCCCTTAATCACTCTCCCTTTCAACGGTTACTGCCAAACAAATCGGACAGTGGTTAGTCTGTACTGATTGGTGCTAGACGACTATATTCAAGTGTGATGCTGGGATCTAAATAACTACATTAAGTACTGGCACCTGTTAAGGTGGATTGTCTCCATGAAACATGTCGTGCCACTAAGTAGAAAAATTACGTTAGTTAAAATTTTATGAACTACTGAAGTGCTATTTCACCTTCATATACATATGTATAAATATATTCATATATAAAAAGATAGATAGATAGATAGACAGACAGATAGACAGATAAATAGATAAATAAATTGAATTAGTTATCAAATACCTTGAACATCCACAAAACAAACATCAACACTCCAATAGCGAGAATTCGTGCCTCTGCAATCTGTCGCTAATGCGTGAGGTATGTGAGCACTAACCACTCACAGCCCAGGGGTAAGTGGTGGACTAGTGGTCAGTGCTCACATGCCTCAGGCATTAACGTCAGACGATAGAGGTTCGATTCCTTACTGTTGGAAGGTTTAACAAAGATATATATATATATATATATTTCTATGAGTCCACGGGAAAATGAAACGCCATAAGTTCCCAAGTGCACTTTTGTGTTACCTATTCCCTTATGATATTATACAAATTATGCCATAAGCTTTATTGGTAGTCATAAAGACCATATTCATTTTGTCTTGAGTGAGTCACTAAATATAATTATAGGCTTAAAAGTCTGAAGAAAAACAAGTCTTGCCATAAGACATGAACATGAAGAAGGACCGACAACCAGTGTCTGACATGTCGTGCAGCCTGGCGTGGGGTTTTGATACATGCCAGGTTCACATGAGTACACTCAAGGTGCCAATTATTCGGAGATCGTCTGTCCCTTCATAACGAACAGGTCCACAACACCACGTAAGTTACCGTTATATTGTATCACCCACAGTGAGCGAGTACTCCTTCCTAATTAAGAATGAGAAATGTATTCCACTATGTTTCCACACTCTTAAAGGTGTACTTTAACAAAAGGGAAGTCAAGGGAATGACTTGGACTGTCACACTGAATGGGTGGGTGACATGGGAGTTAAGGATTAGGCGGGAGGATGAGGAGAGAGGAAGGTGGCAAGGTGTTCCGCTTCAGTATGGTTTGTTTTACGTTAGCTTCACCCCAGAAGCTACCTACCTAGACCCTGATCAAAACTTTCATGTTAAAAGTTATGCACCTGGAGAGTTGACATGAAAGTTTTAATTTCGGATTAGAAGTTTTAAAGTCAAAGTTTGTATGGATTAATTCCCTGCTCACAACTTTCTGTTTTTATCTGAAAACTATTCTGAACATTATTCATCTGTTCTCAGTGTCATTTGCTCTGGCACTGAAAAGAAAAAACTTAAGTAGGAACATTCTTAGCGGAAATGATCGTTGCATTATAGTGATTTGTTCTGCTTCTGCTTATGATTTCCGCCGCAGACCAGCCTCCGTCAGTTATTTACTTTCCTTTCACATCAAACATACTTCAATGTGTCTGTTACGATGTCTGGCACGGTGAACGCTCAGGAGTCTTGAGCCATTATATCAAACAATACACATCCATTCATGCTTCTCTAAGATAATGAGACAATATGAATTTAGAGAAAATACTTCGAAACATTACTTGAAAAAGAAGTGACCAAAAAGATGAAGGAGAGTTGACATGGGAGGTGACCAGGAAGGATATCTGAAGTGCGGCGGAAACTGTCTTACCTTGTGACCAGAGACCCTGTCCAGGGTGGAAAATCTGGACCGTAGAAGAACCTATGTTTCTACCAGGGATGGTACCAAGACCCAGTCTAGGATAGCAAATCTCAACCGTAGCTCAAACTATTAGACCAGAGACACCAACATTCGGGTTAGCGGAGTAACTACGGAATGTAACATGTCTTAAGTTAGGGTCCGACACTCAGTCACAGGAGGATCTAGCCTGTGGAGACTCAGTCACAGGAGGATCTAGACTGTGGAGTCTCAGGCACAGGAGGATTCAGAATGTGGAGACTCAGTCACAGGAGGATCTAGACTGTGGAAAAAGTCATGTCTCACTTTAGGATACGAGACCCAGTTCAGGAATGATCTAATCTAAGGCTGACGCAGTCTCGCCTGAGGACTTGACGGGCGATGATCCACTGGGAAAAAGGTCTGGGTTGCAGCAGAACTGTCCCACCCTGAGGACCTGAGACCCACTTAAGGTCAAAAAAACCTGTCTTCCTTGCTGACCAAAGACTCGGCTTAGGGAAGACCACCTGACTGTGAGAAGAACTGCCTCAACCTGGGGCTCGACACAGAAGACGCCATTACCATATTCCTCCTACCTGATTGTTAATTTTGCGTGAATAATTCCCTACCTTGCTGCCGCGATCCCTGATTACTGTGATCATCTTATGAAAAAAAAAAGTTTATACTGATTAACTTGAAACATGGCCGGTTGAAGGTCTCGTTGAATACCAGAGGGACCTAAATAATGCTATGCCAAATTCATTCATAAAGATTACTTTCATATCTGTTGACATACAAGCGTTACACACACACACACACACACACACACACACACATACAGCATCACTTACAAACGTCAGAGACTCCTCTGACAGAGCAATCTTTACATCAAGTCAAACTGACAGATGGACAGACTGTGTATTCCTGGACTACCAGGAAACTGTAGACACTGAATCCCACCGGAGGTTCAATTAAGAAGCTGGATCTACGACCAGAAACCAGGGGCAGACTCCAGCACACGACAGATTACCTTGGTCGAAGGAATCGAAGGAGGCAAGTTAGAAGAGCGTTCTTGTAATGATCCGGGGATATGAGTTATTATCCTTGGTGTGTGTAAATGACTTGCCTGATGGACTGAACTCTTCCCTGAGCGTGTTTAGTGATGATGCCACCAGGGTCATGAGAGAGGTAACGAATAACGATGATCAGTTTACAGGGGAACCTGGACATACTCCAACGTTGGTCTGATGAAATTCGTCCCGATGAAGTGCAAAGAAGTGCAAAGATGCCTCGTTGTAATAGGTAACCAGTTTGGAAATAAGCCACAGGAACATGTGTGCGAAAGAGACCCAGACCATCGTCAGAGCCCCTCCTTAGGAGGAATGTGAAGGAGGCAACTTGTCTCTGGGTTGATACTAGTATCGCTTTAAGGTGTTCAAGGGTAAGTAAATGCCTGGTAAGCTATTCACATCCCTCTGACCAAAACTGGATGATACCTCTCATAGCTAATGAAGCAGAAAGATCTTATTGAGAGCAACTAAAGATGGCATACCTGAATTAAAAGTAAGATGCTGATGGTTCAAAAAATCTTCTGAATGGAAGACAGAAAAAAGAGGGTAAGATAAAATTGCTTATGAGACTTGATTTCCTAAGGCAGACATTGCTTCTTTCACTTTTCTAACCTAGCCTCACAGATGCTCCCATCTCTCACATCTCTAATCCTTGTAGTTCCTCTTTTGTTTGTACTGCATTTTAGCTATTTCACTGGTTCTTTTTTTTCTTCTTTTTGTGCAAAGAGAAGCCAAAAGTAGAAGTAATTTGAAACGTGGTCAGAGCATTGCCTGTGGTCAGAACATTGCTTGTGGTCAGAGCATTGCTTGTGGTCAGAACATTGCTTGTGGTCAGAGCATTGCTTGTGGTCAGAGCATTGCTTGTGGTCAGAGCATTGCTTGTGGTCAGAGCATTGCTTGTGGTCAGAACATTGCTTGTGGTCAGAGCATTGCTTGTGGTCAGAGCATTGCTTGTGGTCAGAGCATTGCTTGTGGTCAGAGCATTGCTTGTGGTCAGAGCATTGCCTGTGGTCAGAACATTGCTTGTGGTCAGAGCACTGCCTGTGGTCAGAGCATTGCCTGTGGTCAGAACACTGCTTGTGGTCAGAGCACTGCTTGTAGTCAGAACATTGCTTGTGGTCAGAGCATTACTTGTGGTCAGAGCATTGCTTGTAGTCAGAACATTGCTTGTGGTCAGAGCATTACTTGTGGTCAGAGCACTGCTTGTGCGTCAATAAAATGCGATGGTACACAGAACCTTCTGTACAGGGAGGTTGTAAATGCACCGTCTCCTTTAAGCATAATGAAGGCCATGCCAGATAAAGATAGATAGGTACATCTATCATGTCCTGATGCTCGCTCTGCAGGGGCGGGAAGTCATGACCTGACACCCGTGACCGACCTTGCAGAGGAAATGAGGTCATTTCACACTGGCACCGTCACCCAGGCTTTGAATGAAATAAAATCAGGCACACATGAAAGGGGAAAATTCGAAGTGGAGTGAAATCGTTCGCGTATTGCGTCAACGTGACCTCGTCAGAATAACTCAAAAAAAGTCTGATTTTTAGGCCCAGAAAGTGAACAGCATTTTGTGCAGTAATCAACATTTCACTGCAACTGACGCAGTGCAGCAATATCTATTGCCAAAATTTTTTATAATGTTTTGTAAGCAAACGCGAAGAAAAAAATTAGAGGGAGGTCGCGTCCAAATGTTGTTATGTATATCAAATCAAAAGATCATTTGAAATATGTTCAGGACACATGGGGTTCTGAAGCCTCTGTTATGGCCAAATACGAGCTATAAAGCGATACTCCCTCAGGTCCAATATGGCCAGGTGTACGCTATACAGGGAAGTCTGCACGTGTCTATAATGAGCAGTTATGCAAGGTCGTCCGCAAATGTTCGTTCTGTTCAAGTGTACCTCACAGGACGAGGTCCACAAGTGTCCGTCATACCAAGTGTGCGTTGTGCAGGGACGTCAGTTTATGTGCCTTATGGCCAGATGGATGCCACATTTCAAGGTATGCTAGTGTTTACTGTGTAGCTCGGAGACATAACGCAGTACGCAATGCAGTGAAGTCCACTGGCATCATAACTGGTACTCATAGCTATCGAACGAATTCCACCAGCATTTGTTATGGCTAGGCGTAAGCTGTAGAGCATGATGGCCGAATAATCGTCACAATCATGTGCATGTCACTCAGCTCACTTACGTACTTTAGGGTTAGGAATGCATCTTAAAGCGAATTTCAACCTCTCTCGATCTGATCAACGGAGACACAGAGATCACGTGAAACCTTTATCCTGTGCAGGTAGATGATGCAGTGTATAACCTGATGATGCTGTCTTGTGTGGAGGGATTCAGCTATAATGTACCTAAACAATTGTATGATGTTGTCATGTGTGGGAAAGTATGATTATGTATAACTATGATCCTGTCTTGAGTGGGCAGATACAGCAATATACAACTGTATAACTGTATGATGTCTTATGTGGGCAGATCGTGTATTCTTTATCATAATGCACCTTTATCATACTGCCGTCTGTGGACAAAGAAAGTCGCGTCTATGATACAGTCCGCAGGTTTCTTACTAAACTTCCCCACATAACGTATGAATTTTCGAATTACCTGGAGACCTTTGAACGTCATACAATATTCACATGGATGACAATGAAAGGAACCAATGAATACAAATGGAATAGTAGGATACGTCAGAAATAACAAGGATAGAAAGGAGACCACTGAAACTCCACTTCTTTTAATGATTCACATGTGCACGTTGCCTATGCCTTTGATGACGAATTATAGCAGCCTTACTGAGCTCTCAGAGGAGTTAATACCGCAATCACCCACCGTTTTCTTTTTTTCCCCCCTTGCCTTAGTTACGGAATCTCGTCAGAGGTACCAAATGGCATCATTAAAGGAGATCTCGCTAAGGCCTGACAAGTGTCTCGCCACGTATAATTTTCGTCCTTCACTTGTGACTGACTATCACGTTGCTACTCTGACACAACGTTCTTCATTATGTTGTTGAAACGCAATTCAGGATCTTGAAGCCACTCTCCTCACAGACGATACAACTTTGCTGATCACGAGCAAAGGGTACAGATCCGACCTGTAATGCATGCCTCGCTCTTATAGTTGATATGGGGCTATTCACATACCTAAGTACTGTCTTTAGACCTCCAGATCTCAGGTCTCAGGTGCTCTGAAACTATCTCACTGACACACTGGAAAATGCCGTATTCCAATACCCGGGTTTGACGAAGGCGGGAAATTCGTTGATCTAACCAGCTATACCCATGCCATCTACATGTACATACAGCTCTTTGCTCTCAACATACAGAAACTCTATAAGTTGTCCAATGATAGAGAATGTTCAAGAGACATGGCCCCACGAGTGGAAGAGTACCTTCCCTCACAGTACAGATAGGTAATTACGAGTAGGTAAGTGATTACACACACACACACACACACACACACACACACACACACACACACACACACACACACACTATTCACTTCTAAATGTATACTGAATAAACAATAAAATCTGTTCTGTAAAACTTCCTGTATCATGTAGACATACCTCACTCATGTGCTTATCCAAAGCGTTGAAGCATCCAGCCCCACAATGATCTTAAGCTCTTTCCCGATTAAAATCATTAGTTACTATTATGAATCTCTCTCTCTCTCTCTCTCTCTCTCTCTCTCTCTCTCTCTCTCTCTCTCTCTCTCTCTCTCTCTCTCTCTCTCTCTCTCCCCCCAAGTCCTGGAATTATTCAGCTGTTATATTTCAGCCTAATGGCTGCCTGAATTTAATAAACCGTTTTCACTTTATTCATTAATCGTTAACTCATTACCCCACGGGCCACCGTGGAGTAGTGGTTAGCGTAACTGGGGTCGGACCTACATGAGTTCGAATTTTGGACGTGACAGTCACCTTAGGACTGGCCGACAAATGACTTGGCCTGAGTGTTGTGTGAGTGTGATAAAGACATGATGCATCTATGAAAGGATGAGAGACAGGGGCAACACAAGTATAAAACTCCTCTTGGTAATCATGCATATACACGAGTGTCAAGTTCCCTCCCTATCCAGTACAAATACATAGTTACAAACGCGAGCGCTTCATTTCAAGGCTCAGGGTGGTTGGACATCATTAAACGGTCCTTGGACCAGTTCTCTTTCTCGTACGTTTCAGTGACAGTGATAATGGGCTGTGCTGTAAGACATCACAACTCGCAGACGACACGAAGCTGGGAAACAGAGCTACGACAGAAACTGAGCGGCCATAGCAGCCACCGGACATAAACAAGATGAATGAACGACTGGTGGGGGCCTACGGGCGGCAAACAGGATTTTGATATCGAGAGGTGCAAAAATTTACACAATCGCGGTGAAAACGAGAAGATACTCAGGAGCATGAATCATTTTGTGTTTTAAGACGAAAATGTGGGGAAAAAAACCATTGTGTAATAATCCCCATTAACATAAAGCTAAGTAAACAGTGCGAAGAAACGATAGAAAAAAGGCTAGGCGATCAATTTTCCAGACTCCATAGGCTGGGCATTCGAATTTAGGTTGAAGAATCTGATGCTCACTCCTTACTATTTAATGGTATGTCCCAAACTCCATTATTACGTTCAGGTTTAGTTACTTAAGTTGAAGTATGCATATATAGAGGACATGGTCGCACTATCTGAACAGAGAAATAACTTTTTCTTTTATGTTTGCTGAGACGGCACGGAAAATCTCATGAACACTTTAATACATATATGACCGAGCGTCGCAACCAGGTTTCGAACTCCGTGAATGCGTCATGGTCGGGAACGCTAACCGTCACACCACGAAGGTCCAACTGCTGTGTGGTGCGGCTTGCTAGAAGTATAAAACTTAGCTTAGAGAAAGGAGAAGGTTAAAAGGCGATTTAATATAGGTTTTCAGAATTGAGAAAGGCTGAGATAGGTTTGATCTGAGCAGTATTTATGGCTAGGTCAATATGATATGACTAAAAGTAATGTAGATAGAAAGACAGATAGATATCTTATTGACCACAAAAATACATGCTTTAGGAATATGAACAATGTACATTATGGTCCACGATTAAAATCTCGAACAATGATACAATAAACGAAAATACAGTTAATCAAATACATACAAATACAAATAACACGAATGATACACAAAAGCTTTACACCAGGAAAACAATAGATTAATAAAAAAAAACACTAAAACACTTCAATACACAAATAGGAAATCGTACTACATACAAATGACGAGGAGAACTATTACGTAAGACAATCAATACTTCAACATACAAGGCAAGTAGAAAATGGATGGCACTACATACTCTTGAGCCTTATGATTTGGTCCGACACCTCACGCTGAGTGATAGGCTCGTCCAACACTGGTATGTACACCTCACTGTGTAGTGTGTCAAAGATGTTTAGACTCCTGGTCTGTTGGTGATGTAGCGGCGTGGGTGGGAGCGTGGCTCATCTCACCTCGCCAGTTGACAGTGTACCATACCCGAGCAACATCATCATTTTGCAGCAAGCGCTCCCATCAGTTTATGGAAACGTCATGGTCAGGGCAGCGCGTTGGCGTCCTGCACACACACAGCCATACAACACTGCGCACATATGACCAGCACACACATCAATCACACCAGCTATCGAGGGTAGATCACGCAACAATAACGTTCGCAAGAATTTATCATAGTCAATTGTCATATCTAACAGGCTTTTTAACTAACCCACTCGTAATCCGTATATGGAGCGCAGCGCGATCGCCCAAGAGAGATGCACAGGAGGCGAGGTCCTCTTGACTAATTGACGGAAATTGCGATGATACGACTATAGAAGCATGGTCTGAGGGCAAGCCTAGATCACGATTAACACGGTCATCACGATTAACACGGTCATCACAAGCATGTCTAACGATATATGGCGACACATCACACGCGTCCAACTCAGATACCCACTCCCTGCCCTGATGGTAGCTCAAATTAATGGAAAAATGCAGTATACACTTGACTTGAGATTACTTAACACATACATTCTCTCCTGCACACACACATAAAGTAAGTAGGGCATTCCCATTATGGTTGGGTATTTGGAATTAATCTGGAATATTGGGAAATGAAAACTCTACCCAATCCAGGCTAACTGGCAATTCACAAAGCAAGTATCCAAAGCGCATTTCAGTTGCCCAGCACCAAGCATCCACCACTGCGCTCACTCATTCTGACTCCCACTTGCGCACAACATCATGACACATGACTAGAATGTAGGGAGTCCGGGGGCGACACATCGTATACCAGGAACACATTTAAAGTTTGAGCCACGCCTGGTCCATAATACTAACGTCCAGTTCAGTGAATCATTAATACTGATTTAAATGCTTCATAACGAGCACACAGGTACCACCACGATGAGAATTACCCTGATCACACAGCCTGGGAATGACACGAGCAAAGGGGGTCTTAATCTCGTTTAGACTCACTATATCAAAATCGTTTAACATATTCATTACGTTGTCTTCTTCCATCTCGTCCTAAATGAATTGATGTTCCACGACATGATTTTATAATGTAATTTTGTGGTCGTCCTAAAAAGGAGGGAAATTGCATTGCTCTATTACCACTCCGTCGCGGTATGATATCCTCTACTTGACACTGAAACAGACTCCGTAGCCCCCTCGCGTTGCGCATGCGTTTCCACTCTTGCCTTACCGCCGGATGAGTATCTTTCTTCACGTAGGGCGCGCCGCGCTCCTTCAGCTGCCGTGAGTCGTCCGGCACTTGTTTGCAACGACCGCCAGGATGGGACGCTTGCGGTTGCTGGCTGGGTGGCGACGCCGGCCCAACCTGCAGTGTGGACGTAACTCCGTGTTGACGACCATCACTGCCATGAGATTCTTGACTTTGTTGTCGTCATTGGCGGCGCCATCGAACGCCTCGCCTTCATCTAGCGCAACCAGCATCATCTGATTTGTTTCTCTTGCGGTCGATGTTCACCGGAAACACCCGCAGCTGCTGCTGCATGTGATCACGTTCGCCTGGGTGTCAGTCTTCTCCTGCATCTCCGCTAGCCTTTTCTCTGCCTCTCCCACGTCTGTTATCCCCAGCCAACATGATAACATCAGTCAGATCATCTTTATCGATGCTCTCTAACTGGTTGCGTTGTAACTTACGTAGATCAGCCAGTAATCACCCAGCCATGCTTGATCAAATTGGTGATGGTTGTTTGTAGGGTCGTTCAAGGAGGTATGGGGCATGTACACTAGGGAGCAAGGATGGTCGATGCTGACAGTGTTGTGGGGACAGTTTGATATTTCACGAGACTGTCGCGTCTAGCGACCTTACAGGTCATCAGGTATACTCCAGTATGCACTGTACCTTCACTGATCTCTTGTCAAGAGGGGGTATATCTGCACAGTGGGGAGAGACACCTCACCGACTCGAAGATGCTAGTCGCCTCCACAGTAGAAATCCTGATGGGTCGTAGGATGCGAACCACTGTCACAGCGTCACAAACGCAGACACATAAAGCGACTCCTAACGTGACACAGTATAGCAGAGTTCCTCACTCCATGTCTCTGAGCGGCGGTTCACTCTGCCATGAATGGATTGGTTAACTCCACTAGTCAACACAGCTGCTCGCTTCCTCTTCTCTGGTTCCCTAAGACTCCACCAGGACATATCTCGGATCCCTTGTCTAGCTACTGTCACTCACCGCTACAACACTGTAAACATTTTTCAACAAGTGAGTCTAACAAGGTCTTTGAGGTATAGAATAAGTAGCCAAAAAGAGAAACTGAATTTAACTTCATGTAAACTTTTGAAAAGAGGCTTAACGAATGAATCACTTCAAGTCAATCACTTTCCCTTTATTCTTTTCTCCCACAACATAGAACTTTGTGTTTCCAGTCTTGTAAGTTAAGAAAAAAACAGCCTCGAAAGGAACCAGTGGTTTGTTGCTTTGTGCTTTCATTTCATGTCTCATGCAGGATCCTTCTTCATCAGTAAAAGAAAATAGATTGACTTTACCACTGCACCTGAGGATAATGGAGTACACCACTTCACGCAGTCAGTTCGACGCCATTTGCCTTTTTGTGTTTGATAAATATCACTGACGACGGGTTCATTATCATTCAAAGCCTCATTATATATTCATGCAGGTGAGACCGAGTTCCGACTTTTGGTAATTACATTTGTAGGGGAAAGTCAGGGACGACTTGCTTAAACAGTAAAGGTCGGTCCATGAAATCTCTTGTTGTTCTGTAAATCCTTACTTGTTTCTGTGTATCTGTATCCGTCATATCGTCTTCGTCGCTCACAAAGCTGTCGCATGGAAAATTCAATCCCAATACGTTAGATTCTGTTAATGCAAGAGCAACCTTCAAAACGTCTTTCGAGATATGACACTAGAAAGGAAACAGTTCAGTGAGCGTTTCAAAATGGTTCAGCAGGTGTTTCAAAGCTTGTGTATATGTTCCTACACTTTGCTTCAGGTTTATCAGCACACGCGAGTACCTTACTCGCTGTTGTCCAACCTGCCAATGTAAAACAGTGACCTTCTGAGATACTGTCGATACACCCCACTGAGAGAAGCCACAACCTTCTGTTAACTCTGGGTGGAGTATATCGTGGTTTATGTGATATATATATATATATATATATATATATATATATATATATATATATATATATATATATATATATATATATATATATATATGCGCGACCATGCTGAGAGTCTGTGTATGACACTGCCGTAAACACACACCACACTGAGACGGTATGCCACCCACAGATGTAAACAGGCTTCCGTTTTCTTTCTCACACTCAGATGTCAACGGACAACTACCCAAGATCGTTTTCTTTCTCACACTCAGATGTCAACGGACAACTACCTCAGATCGTTTTCTTTCTGTCACACTGCAATGTACAAAAGAGCTGAGCAGGGACACACATGAATACAGGCCATGAGGAGCTTCAGCACAGGTGAGTAAATTATGAGTAACAAAATGAAAGAGTGAATGATCTGGATATAGATATGACCAGTTTACTTGCAAACCGTTGCGTTACGAATGATGACACAAGTCACGTGTTATTCTTGGTTTCAGACGTAACGTTGTGAAGAAGTAATAGATGACTGCTTATTTGCATTTTCGTCATGATAAGTACACACACACACACACACACACACACACACACACACACACATACACACACACACACACATACACACACACACACACACACACACACACACACACACACACGGGCCTCCGTGGTGTAGTGGTTAACGTCCCTGACCATCAGTCATCACGGGCCAGCCTGGAAGTGAATTCGCATGGCCTTGAATCCAAGGCGTGATGGTCGGCCATCACCTAAAGCAGGTGTTCATCATCCCCTCGGGGCTGGTCGATAATTGGGTACTTGGCTTAGTAAGATGCGTGTATGTGTGTGTGTGTGTGTGTGTGTGTGTGTGTGTGTGTGTGTGTGTGTGTACAGGAGAGCTAAGACAAATTACATATATGCAAGGTTAAGAAACGAGGCAACACGAGTGTAGTACTCTCTCTCTCTCTCCTTGTAACACACAAATAGTAATCACAAACAGTAATCACACAAATGCACCCTTTATAAAAACAATGGGAAGTCTCGAAGAGACAATAACAGAATACGAAACGAGCGAGACCCACAGAAACTTCATGGTTCAAATAACATCTCATCATATGTGCCCCTTGAAACACTGGTCAAGATGTCACTGGAGAGAGGCAACGTCCCAAGGTTAAACATCATTATTCATCTATAAGGAGACCAGGTAGAGACATTGACCACAAACCAGTCTCACTGTCAAGTGTGGTTTATCAGAGGATGAGACTTACACTCCCTTGATACAGTTCCTCAGCACCGTGATTATGGTCATTCAATCCACTGACTGAGGTGACTGAAACGCTTTCCTTTCGGTAAGCCATGTCATCCAAGTCATGAATTTCGCGGCGCTGCAAGATGCACAACGTGACAGTTTCTTCACAAACTTTATAGAGCCTGCGTGCAAATGCAGGTCAGAGCTTCACCTTTAAAAGTTTAATTTCCGCGAGAAATATTTTTCATTGTCTCTGCTGGTACATTCACAGAGAGAACAAACAAACAGTGGAATAAGTACTTGGTCCTCTACCATAAAGTGATGAGTAGCCAATCTTTTTTTCATTTTAAATTATCTGGTAACTAATCACAGCAGTAAAAGTACTGTAGTCTGAAATACTTTTATGAGAGAACAATGATACAGAAAAAAAAAAATGTTACCTCATTAGATCATTTGAATCAGGAGAAAAAAGTATGGAAGTCGGTCACTGGTGCAACAGCCATAAATTAAGCGTTTTTTAAAAACTTTTGGACGGGCAGCTCTGGTCCCTGACAACTACATCATCAATTTACTCACTTGACACAACAGGTGATGGAGATAAAAGTTCTCCTTATCAAGTGAGGTAATTTTTTGAAATTGAGGAAAAAAAAAAGATATATTTTTGGGCCGTGTGACATAAAATGTAATTGGCGTGACGTCTGATAATACTGCAGTAAAAAGTAAAGTTCTTGGACTGTGGCATCACAGTTGTTATATAGAGGCCACAGACACAACAGGGCAAAACACTTACACTGGACCACACAAATAGCCCATAAACGTAACAAAAATAGCCATTGGTCAGGACTTATCCCTACAAGGTTGACGACTTTAGCGTTGAAGTAAACGAGTCAGAAATCAAGCCTGCAATTATTTGAACTTGGATAATCTCTCCACTTTCGTGATACACACAGCTCCATTATTCAGAGTGAGCTGATATTAGTCTTAGAAAGATCGCCCGTCACCTTTTCTAGTTTCATCCAAGTTGTGAACGTTGAATGTAAGTGGGACTTTGTAGAGGAGTTTCACAGACTATGTCTTGATCAAGTCTGGTCAGATGGCCAGTGGCTAGAGTTAAGAGTTACCGCATTTGCACTGGTGCCTCATACTTGGGTTATGTCTGCGGATCTTTTAGTATTTAGCAAAACAAGGAATTGTGCCTCATCGTCATACAAGACGATATGGAATCTAATGAAGGTATAAATACTTCTGGAAGATATTGAGGAATAGCCCTCAGGGCTATGCTTGAAGTTTTGGTGATATATATACACCAGTAAACATTTGCAAAGGCTTGGAACGTGTTTTTTTTCATGTTAGTTAAGACAACACGGGAGACTGAATACCATAATCTGGGCCATCTAATCAACGCTATATATGTATATGTCCACCAGCCTAAGCCAGATACCTAATCTATCGACCAACCCCTATATGGAGGATGAACACCTGGGTTGTCTGTGGACTGATTGCCGGAACCAGTTTTCAAACCTATGAGCTCGACCCTGGGCGGCCAATAGATCCATCACGGTCAGCAACGCCGACCTTTACACCATGGGCCGTGGAGAAAGTTGTCGCCTCATGTTATACCATCTGGATTTTCCTCTCTAAATTCCCTATTGTCATCATTAAATGACCCTTTTGCAACATTCTTTTGTTCCTCTCATCACAATACGTGGCTTAATCTCTTGTACCAGGAACCGTCTGTTGCAGTGATCACGTTACGAACATAAAATCTTTCCATCAATCGACACTTCCTGACGCCACACCGTGTCTCCCTGTCGTATGCTTCATAGCTAGGATTTTATATCTGATTTTAGACTCTCGGTCTCTCATGACAGCACTTCTTTATCTAGGTCTTTCTGGTATACAGTCTTCCGATTAATGGTCAATGAACGTGAAGTTCAACAAGCCCTGGGACTACTAGTTCTTGTTGCCGTACAAAGACTTGTAAAGACCGTATGTTACTTAATTTCCCAGCATTTTATTGTCAGACATTTTTTTTCTTTCCATTTACAAGTCTTGCTTTGTTTCCTAGTTTAATCCTGTCAAAGCATTTCTGTTCTCTGCCATGATAGGCTTTGCTAAATCTCTTTTTCTCTCCTGAGCACTTTTTTATACCGTTTTCTTTCTTTCATCCCTGAAAAGATTCAGGATTTCAATTCATTCATGATTTCAAAGTGTGACTGAAATCTAATGTGTTACTCACGTAACGCAACCTTGTGACAGAATTTCAGGGGTATTTTGACTTTTTTTTTTTTTTTTTGCATCAAAGACCCAGGGTACTAGCATGCTGTATCTGAAAAAAAATTTGAATTCTAGACATTTCGTGAAATAAACATAAATCGCACATTGACCTCTGCGACTCGCTTGATGAATAAATATGGAGTATGTTTTCATTAGTATCTTCCGACCACAAGAGTGACTAACTGATCTTCTCTGTGGCTTCAGCAACATTGTGTATGATGAACCCAGCAGCGTCACCAGGTGAAGCTCCTGAAAAATCTCTCTGGACTGTGACATGGCCTTAGTAGCTGACCGATAAGTATTCTGTGACCCTTCTTTCTGAGATTCGATTCTCAGGTACCATTAACCAGATACAAAATATTTAATATATCTATAAATTTCTCTCTCTCTCTCTCTCTCTCTCTCTCTCTCTCTCTCTCTCTCTCTCTCTCTCTCTCTCTCTCTCTCTCTCGTTTATAATTCATTACGAAAAAGAAAGAGACTAGGGTCTACATAGAGAGGGATGACTATTGTGGGTATCAGAAAAGACTATCAATATATCATCGTGAGTTATACAATCGCCTCGACTCTCCCCGAACACCCGTATCAATGGGCAACTGATGCTCAGTTGCCGAAAGCACTCAGCGAGCGTAGTGCTGTGGCCACTGGCTGATGGCGAATGGTCACGAGCACCTGCAACAGTTAGTGCATCCCGGTGTCACAAACTGACACTAGATTCCCAAGCCATTCGAGCGGTAACGTGCACAAAGAGGACAGAGAACGACAGATGATAACGACAGTATAGCTGGGAGAGTGGAAAGTAAGGCAGGAAGTGAGGCAAAGATTGTGTATGGAACGTTACAGCTGATGATGATGAAGGTGAAAAATGTCGGTTCAGACTAACGTAACGCATGAGATTGTAACAGCAGGTGAGGAGTAGACCTATGGAAGACTAGACAACATGCAAAAGGCCACAAAAAATAAGAAATATGAGAATATATGAATATAAATTACATTAAGGAATCATAAAGGGAATTCATTTGATTGCTTCCATTCGAATGTCTCGTTCTCCCCATCATATCGAACGGTCTATGCAACATCTTGTGGTAATCAACGAAGACTTGACATTTTTTCTAATTATTCTGTGTCGGTATAACAACACTTGTCTTTCTTCGCAGCTAATCTTTATGTTACATCTGTAATTTACCCGATGAAAATGACGTAGAACACACTTCTTGTAGAAGGGGTCCTAAGCTATTACCTGCCATATACTGAGTAGCAAGATTCGAACCCGAGTTTCTCTTTGCATATGGAGACGATATGCAAAAATTGCCGTGATAATAGCTTTCCCTGACCATAACCGAACCACCTTAAGCCACCCAGCTTAGCAGTAAGTCCCAGCGTGGTAGATACGAATAGACTGGACAAATATATGGATAGATGAATTAATTGACCAGCACCAGAGCTTGTTAAATAAGCTTTCGAGAAAGAGAACGAGAGACGGCTTTTATTTTTGTTATTGCTAAGGAACTGCTACTAACCTGGTGAGCACCTAGTGAAATCATCGGAGGTCTTCACCCCCCGCAGCCCAGGTTGGAACCAGGCTGTTAAATTGGGTCGTTGGTCGACCAAACTGTTGGAAGCTGTAGTTCGCAGGCCCACATAGCTCCCGCAGCCTGGTTGGTCAGGGACACTCGTCTAGTGTCCTCTGAAACTCCTGGATGTGACTGTGTCTGGTCGGCTGCTTCAAGCTTGGTGTTCCTGGGGTTAGTTTAGGGTTCTCCTGGGTATGGTGAGTCCATGTGTAGGATGAATACTAATGCGAACATCATGAATCACTTGGGATGAAACGAGCCAACGTACGTCGTGAATATTCACGGTAGCATTATGAATCGCGTGCATGTTGTGCGTTCGTGAATTTGGTAAACACAGAAGCATACATCTGGTCTCACAGTATACTCAAGAGAGGGTACTACTGCATATGGATATTACAGTATATATATCATACAAGAGTAAAATGTTAATGAAATCAGAAGTGTGTTAACAAATTCAACAAACGAAACTGTTCTAATGTTAAATTCAAACACGGATCATAATTATAGGGTAACATAATGTGTATCCATTTATCTTTACAGACAAAATCACATATAAATATACACACACCCAGACACAAAATGAACCACAACAATATATGCACACGCTCGCAAACACTCGCAAATAAATGAGTTCACACACACACTCAAATACCCGCTCATAGGCACATTTTTCATCCCCGAATCATTACTTACAGCCAGCTGCATCCTCACTCAAATTAATACCACACGCATTTACGTATATGGATGGTCTCCTCCGTTTTCACACCTTACCGACGCGCTCTCTATAGACATTACAATATTAGCACACCTCCTTCCGCGCACACACACACACACACACACACACACACACACACACACACACGCACACACACACACACACACAACACAATGAAACTACACACATTGAACTATCACCCGATCTCCACCCAACACAGACCGTCACGAACACGACACTGACGACTCATCTGGTGTTGTCAGACAACACTGCAAGTAGCAACAACGCGATGGAGGAGTTTACCTTCCGCAAAGCTGCATCACTGTTAGCAAATGGAAAAGAGAAGTGTAGTTCTGTCACCGATCTTCTCGCTCTAGAGGAGTCCATCATTTCCCTGCTCCTGCGTGGAACGCAGCTTCATATCTGCTAATACCCCCTAATAAGAGAGGTCCTGGGATGGCATGATAATGATAGTAAGAATCTCAAACAACGAGAGATAAGTGTGGTACACCACACTTTGTTTTCCTGAAGGTTTTCCGCCAACACATCAGATATAGCTGTGATGTTAGCATGGCCTGGGCGGAAAGTAAATATTATCTCGAGGCTTCGTCTTTCCCAGTGTATAAACACGGCCGAAATTAGAACGTACAAACGTTAACGATACCAATTTCGTCGTAATTTGGGTCATTTTTTCTCGAGCCACAGAGGAAGAAGGATCAATTTTCATAATTCATTCTTTTTTCTCATCAGATGTCTCTTTACCAAATATCCTTGAATTATATTACGGTATAATCATCAAATTCGTTGAAAACAAAGCAAATGACCTCACCTGTTAAAATTTTCAGAATCTATTCTGCATCAAAGATTAGCTAAGTCACTTGGTATGGATGGGTTTGTTCTTCGTTGCTTAGATTTGACTGATGGGAAATAATGAAACAATGGCGATTACCCAGCAGGTCTCAGAATGGTAAGACGTGACATGTGGTGTACCACAGGAGTTTGTCTTAGGGCCTGCTATCTCTCTCTCATATATGTCACTGCCAGTGATAACGGGCTACGTTGCAAGATAACAAAAATTCACAGATAATACGAAGCTGGGAAAATATCGTGTAACAGAAATTGATGGATTGGGTTCACAGCCAGTAAATGAATTTTGATACCGGGAAATGCGAAGTTTTGCACAACGACGATAAAGATGAGAGAGCAAGATACATTATGAATTACGGTGAGCTACAAGAATCAAATGAGAAAAACAACTTCTAATATTTTTTGATGACTTGAAGGCAATTAAATAGTGCATGTAAGCAATGAAAAGGGGCGAACAGCAGTCTGCGATCCACAAGTAGGGCATTCGATTTAATGTCCATGAAACAATCTCATACACGTTTACAATTCACTGTTGCGTTCCCATGTGGATATCGTTGTAAGTCTTGTTTATACATTTTTTCTCTTTTTTTCATACTATTCGCCATTTCCCATGTTAGCGATGTAGCGTTAAGAACAGAGGACTAGGCCTTTGAGGGAATATCCTCACCTGGCCCCCTTCTCTGTTCCCTCTTTTGGAAAATTGAAAAAATAAAACACGAGAGGGGAGGATTTCCAGCTCCCCGCTCCCTCCCTTTTAGTCGCCTTCTACAACACGCAGGGAATACGTGGGAAGTATATTCCTATAAGTCCACGGGGAACCTTATCGTGTTTCATTTTCCCCGTGGACTCATAGGGACATAATTGATCACGCGCAAAATTGTGATCCTTTCCAATATATATATATATATATATATATATATATATATATATATATATATATATATATATATATATATATATATATATATGTATATATCATACTTTGTCGCTGTCTTCCGCATTAGCGAGGTAGCGCAAGGAAACAGACGAAAGAATGGCCCAACCCACCCACATACACATGTATATACGTACACGTCCACACACGCACATATACATACCTATACATCTCAACGTATACATACATATATATATATATATATATATATATATATATATATATATATATATATATATATATATATATATATGCACACAGACATATACATATATACACATGTGCATAATTCATACTGTCTACCCTTATTCATTCCGTCGCCACCCCGCCACTCATGAAATGATAACCCCCTCCCCCTGCATGTGCGCGAGGTAGCGCTAGGAAAAGACAACAAAGGCTACATTCGTTCACACTCAGTCTCTAGCTGTCACGTATAATGCACCGAAACTACAGCTCCCTTTCCACATCCAGGCCCCACAAAACCTTCAATGGTTTCCCCCAGACGCTTCACATGCCCTGGTTCAATCCATTGACAGCACGTCGATCCCGGTACACCACATCGTTCCAATTCACCTATTCCTTGCACACCTTTCACCCACCTGCATGTTCAGGCCCCGATCGCTCAAAATCAGTTTCACTCCATCCTTCCACCTTAAATTTGGTCTCCCACTTCTCCTCTTTCCTTCCACCTCAGAGACATATATCATCTTTGCCAGTCTTTCCTCACTCATTCTCTCCATGTGACCAAACCATTTCAAAACACCCTGTTCTGCTCTCTCAACCACTCTTTTTATTACCACACATCTCTCTTAACCTTTCATTACTTACTTGATCAAACCACCTCACACCACCATATATATATATATATATATATATATATATATATATATATATATATATATATATATATATATATATATATGGGGTGCCTAAATGTGTGTGGATGTAACCAAGATGTGAAAAAAGGAGAGATAGGTAGTATGTTTGAGGAAAGGAACCTGGATGTTTTGGCTCTGAGTGAAACGAAGCTCAAGGGTAAAGGGGAAGAGTGGTTTGGAAATGTCTGGGGAGTGAAGTCAGGGGTTAGTGAGAGGACAAGAGCAAGGGAAGGAGTAGCAATACTCCTGAAACAGGAGTTGTGGGAGTATGTGATAGAATGTAAGAAAGTAAATTCTCGATTAATATGGGTAAAATTGAAAGTTGATGGAGAGAGGTGGGTGATTATTGGTGCATATGCACCTGGGCATGAGAAGAAAGATCATGAGAGGCAAGTGTTTTGGGAGCAGCTAAATGAGTGTGTTAGCGGTTTTGATGCACGAGACCGGGTTATAGTGATGGGTGATTTGAATGCAAAGGTGAGTAATGTGGCAGTTGAGGGAATAATTGGTATGCATGGGGTGTTCAGTGTTGTAAATGGAAATGGTGAAGAGCTTGTAGATTTATGTGCTGAAAAAGGACTGATGATTGGGAATACCTGGTTTAAAAAGCGAGATATACATAAGTATACTTATGTAAGTAGGAGAGATGGCCAGAGAGCGTTATTGGATTACGTGTTAATTGACAGGCGTGCGAAAGAGAGACTTTTGGATGTCAATGTGCTGAGAGGTGCAACTGGAGGGATGTCTGATCATTATCTTGTGGAGGCTAAGGTGAAGATTAGTATGGGTCTTCAGAAAAGAAGAGTGAATGTTGGGGTGAAGAAGGTGGTGAGAGTAAGTGAGCTTGGGAAGGAGACCTGTGTGAAGAAGTATCAGGAGAGACTGTGTACAGAATGGAAAAAGGTGAGAACAATGGAAGTAAGGGGAGTGGGGGAGGAATGGTATGTATTTAGGGAATCAGTGATGGATTGCGCAAAAGATGCTTGTGGCATGAGAAGAGTGGGAGGTGGGCTGTTTAGAAAGGGTAGTGAGTGGTGGGATGAAGAAGTAAGAGTATTAGTGAAAGAGAAGAGAGAGGCATTTGGACGATTTTTGCAGGGAAAAAATGCAATTGAGTGGGAGAAGTATAAAAGAAAGAGACAGGAGGTCAAGAGAAAGGTGCAAGAGGTGAAAAAAAGGGCAAATGAGAGTTGGGGTGAGAGACTATCAGTAAATTTTAGGGAGAATAAAAAGATGTTCTGGAAGGAGGTAAATAGGGTGCGTAAGACAAGGGAGCAAATGGGAACTTCAGTGAAGGGCGTAAATGGGGAGGTGATAACAAGTAGTGGTGATGTGAGAAGGAGATGGAATGAGTATTTTGAAGGTTTGTTGAATGTGTCTGATGACAGAGTGGCAGATATAGGGTGTTTGGGTCGAGGTGGTGTGCAAAGTGAGAGGGTTAGGGAAAATGATTTGGTAAACAGAGAAGAGGTAGTAAAAGCTTTGCGGAAGATGAAAGCCGGCAAGGCAGCAGGTTTGGATGGTATTGCAGTGGAATTTATTAAAAAAGGGGGTGACTGTATTGTTGACTGGTTGGTAAGGTTATTTAATGTATGTATGACTCATGGTGAGGTGCCTGAGGATTGGCGGAATGCGTGCATAGTGCCATTGTACAAAGGCAAAGGGGATAAGAGTGAGTGCTCAAATTACAGAGGTATAAGTTTGTTGAGTATTCCTGGTAAATTATATGGGAGGGTATTGACTGAGAGGGTGAAGGCATGTACAGAGCATCAGATTGGGGAAGAGCAGTGTGGTTTCAGAAGTGGTAGAGGAGTGTGTGGATCAGGTGTTTGCTTTGAAGAATGTATGTGGGAAATACTTAGAAAAGCAAATGGATTTGTATGTAGCATTTATGGATCTGGAGAAGGCATATGATAGAGTTGATAGAGATGCTCTGTGGAAGGTATTAAGAATATATGGTGTGGGAGGCAAGTTGTTAGAAGCAGTGAAAAGTTTTTATCGAGGATGTAAGGCATGTGTACGTGTAGGAAGAGAGGAAAGTGATTGGTTCTCAGTGAATGTAGGTTTGCGGCAGGGGTGTGTGATGTCTCCATGGTTGTTTAATTTGTTTATGGATGGGGTTGTTAGGGAGGTAAATGCAAGAGTCTTGGAAAGAGGGGCAAGTATGAAGTCTGTTGGGGATGAGAGAGCTTGGGAAGTGAGTCAGTTGTTGTTCGCTGATGATACAGCGCTGGTGGCGGATTCATGTGAGAAACTGCAGAAGCTGGTGACGGAGTTTGGTAAAGTGTGTGGAAGAAGAAAGTTAAGAGTAAATGTGAATAAGAGCAAGGTTATTAGGTACAGTAGGGTTGAGGGTCAAGTCAATTGGGAGGTGAGTTTGAATGGTGAAAAACTGGAGGAAGTGAAGTGTTTTAGATATCTGGGAGTGGATCTGTCAGCGGATGGAACCATGGAAGCGGAAGTGGATCATAGGGTGGGGGAGGGGGCGAAAATTTTGGGAGCCTTGAAAAATGTGTGGAAGTCGAGAACATTATCCCGGAAAGCAAAAATGGGTGTGTTCGAAGGAATAGTAGTTCCAACAATGTTGTATGGTTGCGAGGCGTGGGCTATGGATAGAGTTGTGCGCAGGAGGATGGATGTGCTGGAAATGAGATGTTTGAGGACAGTGTGTGGTGTGAGGTGGTTTGATCGAGTAAGTAACGTAAGGGTAAGAGAGATGTGTGGAAATAAAAAGAGCGTGGTTGAGAAAGCAGAAGAGGGTGTTTTGAAATGGTTTGGGCACATGGAGAGAATGAGTGAGGAAAGATTGACCAAGAGGATATATGTGTCGGAGGTGGAGGGAACGAGGAGAAGAGGGAGACCAAATTGGAGGTGGAAAGATGGAGTGAAAAGGATTTTGTGTGATCGGGGCCTGAACATGCAGGAGGGTGAAAGGAGGGCAAGGAATAGAGTGAATTGGAGCGATGTGGTATACAGGGGTTGACGTGCTGTCAGTGGATTGAATCAAGGCATGTGAAGCGTCCGGGGTAAACCATGGAAAGCTGTGTAGGTATGTATATTTCCGTGTGTGGACGTGTGTATGTACATGTGTATGGGGGGGGGTTGGGCCATTTCTTTCGTCTGTTTCCTTGCGCTACCTCGCAAACGCGGGAGACAGCGACAAAGTATAAAAAAAAAAAAAAAAAATATATATATATATATATAAAATATAAATATATATATATATATATATATATATATATATATATATATATATATATATATATATATATATATATACATACAATCACATGTTTACCAAATGGCGTCCAAGATTCGTCTCTTCGATGTATATCAACTGACCTATATTTCTCTCTTGTGTCTCCCCCGATGATGTGATTATCACACGAAAGTGCACTAGGGAACTTATCGTATTTCATTTTCTCCGTGGACTCATAGGAATATCTTGATCACGCGCAAAATTGTGATCCTTTCCAACATATATGTATATATATATATATATATATATATATATATATATATATATATATATATATATATATATATATATATATCATCATCAGGTTTGAGCGAACTTTGCCTGCAAGTGGTAACACAAGAGAGAGAAATTACTTACAACGTTGATATACCATCTTTACCAGAATTAGTATAACATCATTTAATATCTCCTCTCCCTCATAGAACATCTTACTCCGCTCCCCTGTGAAGAGCAGCCTCAAAGCTGTAGGAGCACATGATATTCGTCCATATGATCACATGGTAATGGCAATACTACAATGATTACATGATAATGACAATACGATATTGATGACATAATATTGACAATACTATATTGATTACATGATAATGACAATACTATATTGATGACATGATAATGACGATGCTATAATGGTTACATGATAATGAAAATACTATACTGATGACACGATAATGACAATACAATAATGATTACACGACAATGACAATACTATATTGATGACATGATAATGACAATACTATACTGATGACATGATAATGTCGATACTATAATGATTACATGATAATGACAATACTATATTGATGCCATGATTATGACAATACTATAGCGATTAAATGATAATGACAATACTCTATTGATCACATGATGACGACAATACTATATTGATGACATGATATGACAATACTGTATCATGTTCTTATATGCTTCAGAGCTTAGGACAGGTAGCAGAGGCTAGCACAACCTTCAGATTAAACTCTAGATTGTCAGACATACTATGGTAGCAGCTAAATCCTATCAATCCTATGGTTATACCCTCTCCTAGCAACTGAGTCTGGAAATCCACAGGACGAACTATTATTGGACGCTCCTGGTATGCCTTCCCAGCCATAAAACGAAAGTTTTAGATTACCTTCGCTCTTGTAAACAATCTTATTAATCAAAGGTTTAGGTGAGGGAGGTGTGGGTATACGGTGAATAGTTTACGATCCTCCGACTCACTTAATTGCCAATATAAGATCTTTCGTCGCCCTCATATTTGATGGGTCTCAATTCGTCGGGTTCCCACCTGGCGCGAGTCTTTTGTCTACATCGTGGCGCAAATCTTTTGTCTCCATCGTATCCTATAGCAGGAGGCTTCCCTATCCCTAGCAGCTATTAAAATACGATCTAATAATACAACAATCGACTGGAATTCCTTCTATTTTTGAGGCTATAAGCCTCATAACAACAGTAAATCTATATACGATATTAATTAATGATACAACAATAGGCTTTAATCCTCTTATTTAAGAAATATTCAATACCATAGTTTGATTTCTGTTGTCAATGGCAAATTTGTAAGCTGCAGTTACTGTATACTTAACGCAGAACATTTTGTATTTACCTTCTGTCCGGCCGGATAAAATGAAGTCGTGCTTTATCAAAAGGACACACAAAATTGTTCCCCACACCACGGTTGAAAACTCATAGCATTTAGCCTAAGCCTTAGTGGGACACACACACACACACACACACACACACACACACACACATACACACACATCGCCTTTCAGGCCGCCAACAAGCCACTCATGCTCTGTTACAATATGTACCCCCACTACCGATTCTCATGATGTGGCATAACACGCAGAAAGCCGTTTCCCCACACTCATGGGGGATGTACACAACATCTTCCATACCTGAACATAACGTGCAAAGCATCACTCCACATGCTCTAGTAGGGAGTCCACAGATTTGCTCCCCTCACCTCAGTACTATATATGTAACACTAAACCTCTACCTCCTCAGAAGGATGATCACAAAATCCATGCAACGCACAACTTCTTAACCAATACCGAGACAAAAGACACTCACAGTATCCCCTCTTCCGTCTGAACAGGACACGGACGCCATCATGTTCTACATCCTACAGGGCACGTGCACCGTCGTACTTCTACGCCCCAGTAGGAAAAAAAAAATCAATATCGTTCCTCACGCTCCAACAGGGCGCGGACGACGTCGTTTCCTACGCTCCGTCGAATTATATAGAGCAACGCCTCTTCCTGGTTCTAACTGGACCTACACATCATCGCCTCCGATACGTCAGGAGAACACAAGCAACGTCATCTCATGAACTTCAAAGAGACGAACACAAACAAAGTAGTTTCTCACGGCCCAGGAGCACACACAATAATGCGTCCTGCGTTCTGCCAATTATGGCCTCCCTCAACCCGTAAGATACATACATCATAATCTATACTCCAGCAAGGACCACACGACATCATTTTCCAAGCACGAGGCCACAACGCAACAACATATACCAAGTTCCATTAGGATATACAAAGCCTCGTCTTCCGTCTCACAACATCGCCTCGCGACCCATAGAAAAAGACACACTCACCATCAACCACGACGCTGGATGTGCAGACAACATCTCCTTTCAATGATCCAGTTGGGGACATTGAACGTCACTCCTTTCCCCCACTCAAACACACACACACACACACACACACACACACACACACACACAGTACAAACACCGTCGTTTCCCACACACAACCCAGCAAAAACAGAAAACGACATCGCTTCTCACATCCAAGAAGTAAAAAGATTTGCCTCGCACATCCCACTAATATAAACACATCATAGTCTCCTACACCGTAGCACATACACACGGACCATCGCTTGATTCGCCCAGAGACACACAGCAACATCCCACGCTCAACAGAACACATACGACTATCATCTTATTCATCGAACTGGAGTAAACAGAGCAGCATCTCCCATGCCCCAGCAGGAAACACAGAACATCCTCTTACAGTCACAGCATCGTTCTCATACACCACAAACATGACACGTACGGTATCGATAACCACGCCCCTGCAGGAGAGGACACGTACCATATCACCTCTTAATTATGCTCCAGGAGAATAAGGTTAACCTCGAGTACGAACGAGACCTATACAATATTCGGGCTCTGCCTGGACGAGACGTGTTGACCAAGCCTCACCCTCTTTCGCCTCCACCCAATACTCCCACATTTTCTTACGTCTAAACAGCATGTTACCTCCTGCCACCCTGCGACGTGCGTCTGTGTTTACATCCTGAGCTTCCTGTAAAGGTTTCCGTGTAACGCTTTGTTTACATTCTGAATTTGGTGCAAGCATTCTTCGCGGTCAGCGTCAGAGAATTTCCTTTTTGTTATTTTGATAGATTATGCACGTAAATTTCTTATTGATGATAGTGATCATTGCTATACACGGAAAGGACAGATATCCACGACGAGGATATGTGCTGAAGGACAGTTATATCATCTTAAGTTCCTGGTATACACAGACAGAGACAAGAGAAGGTACCTCTCCATCCATAACTCTCGGGCAAAACAGCTGGCAAGAAAATGATTAAGAAGAGGCAACAAGTAGCATGGCAAGTACGATGACGGAAATTTCATTGAAAATCATGAATGTAAAACACCTAACCTACTTAAGTAGCAGGATACTCGGGGAGAAGGCATTGAAATAAAGGTGTTCATATATGAGATCAAAAGAAGTTGAATTGGCTCGTTTACTACTTAACAATATCATCAATGTATTTGCCTAATCATATTCTATATGTATTAACAGTCTTCACATTGACTGCATCTGATGTACCTTATTCTGGTGTTATGCAACTTTGCAGGGAGAAAGTTATGTCTGTATTACATGTCCTCCCCTGGGCAGAATGTACTTTTATCTGATTTATAGAAACTGTCCTCAGTTATGTTCAATGTACCTGGAAGGTTGTATGAGAGAGTGGAGATTGAGAGGGTGGTGGCATGCAGAGCTCCAGACAGTGGAGGAACAATGTGGCTTCAGGAGTGGTATAGGATGTGTGGATTAGGTGATCGTTCTGAAGAATGTTTATGTAAATTACTTAGAGAAATAGAAGGAATGTATATGGCGTCTATGGATCTAAAGAAAGCGAATGACAGGGTTGATAGAGATGCTCTGTCGAAGGTTACGAATATATTGTGTGGAAGGAGAGGTGCCAGAAGCAGTAGAGTTCTTTTTTATGAGGAGAGTATGGCGGGTACATAGATAGGAAGAGTGGAAGGTGAATGGCTTCAGGTGATGGTGGGTGTGTGGCTAAGATATATGATGTCACCATGGCTGTATGAGTTGTTTATCTTTGGAGCGGTAATGGATGTTAATTCAAGGATCATGGAGACAGCAGCAAGTCCGCATTCTGTCAGGGATAAGGGTGACGTGGGAGGTGAGACAGTCATTGGTTGCCGATGACATGGCACTAGCAGCAGATTCGAGTGAGACAGTGCAGGAAATGGTTGCTGACTCTGGGAGAGTGTGTGGAAGGAAGCAGTGTTCCACTACCGATCTCTGAAACAATGTTTGTTACCAACTCAGGAGTATCATTCCTCCAGACTGGCAAAAACTGATCATCACTATTGACTAGCTTTAAGAATGTATCAGTAGCATGATTCTTCATATGTCTTTGAGTTTAGTACTCACTGCTAAAGACATGAGAATAAGACCAGTTATAAGTATTTCCGAATTGATTACGTCATATATCATCAACCATTCAATGGCACATATAGACTTTCAACAAATCAGAAAGTCTCCTTGCCATTAACATTCATATACTCCAGATCGATTACGGACATACGGGAAAAAAAATACGTTTTACTTCTTTGAATGAGAATTTTTCATACCTTCTGCATCATACTTGTCTAATCATAAGACCAGGTGAGGGTCCACCAAGCTATTGTCTTATAAGATATCCTGACGTGCAGCCAGGTGACCGTTGTGCAAGATGAGTCACCTGAGATGAAACTTCGCGGAAGAGCTCCATGATTCTTTTCAATCTTAGCTGAGAAGGCACAACCAGTTTAGGTCCTAATCAAGGCCATTCCATTAACGATATATATATATATATATATATATATATATATATATATATATATATATATATATATATATATATATATTATTCTATCTATATTATCATACTTAGTCGCTGTCTCCCGCGTTAGCGACGTAGCGCAAAGAAACAGACGAAAGAAAGGCCCAACACACCCACATACTCATGTATATACATAAATGCCCACACACGTACATATACATACCTATACATTTCAATGTATATATACATATACATACACACACATATACATGTACATGTATGTATTCATACTTACTGCCTGCATTCATTTCCGTCGCCACCCCGCCACACATGAAATGACAACCCCCTCCCCCAGCGCGCGCGCGAGGTAGCGCTAGGAATAGACAAACGCTACATTCGTTCACACTCAGTCTCTAGCTGTCATTTGTAATACACCGAAACCGCAGCTGCATTTCCACATCCAGGCCCCACAAAACTTTCCATAGTTTACCCCAGACGCTTCACATGCCCTGGTTCAATCCATTGACAGCCCGTCGACCCCGATATACCACATCGTTTCAATTCACTCTGTTCCTTGCACGCCTTTCACCCTCCTGCATGTTCAGGCCCCGATCGCTCAAAATCTTTTTCACTCCATCCTTTCATCACCAATTTGGTCTCCCACTTCTCCTCGTTCCCTCCACCTCTGACACATATATCCTCTTTGTCAATCTTTCCTCACTCATTCTCTCCATGTGACCAAACCACTTCAATACACCCTCTTCTGCTCTCTTAACCACACTCATTTTATTACCACACATCTTTCTTACCCTTTCATTACTTACTCGATCAAACCACCTCACACCACATACTGTCCTCAAACATTTCAATTCCAACACATCCACCCTCCTCTGCACAACCCTATCAATAGCCCATGCTTCGCACCCATATAACATTGTCGGAACCATTATTCTTTTAAACATACCAATTTTTGCTCTCCGAGATAACGTTCTCGCATTCCCTGAACCTTCGCCGGCTCCTCCACCCTGTGACTCACTTCCACTTCCATGGTTCCATCCGCTGTTAAATCCACTCTCAGATATCTAAAACACTTCACTTCCTCCAGTTTTTCTCCATTCAAGCTTACTTTCCAACTAACTTGTCCCTCAAACCTACTGAACTTAATAACCTTGCTCTTATTCACATTTACTCTCAGCTTTCTTCTTTCGCACACTTTACCAAACTCAGTCACCAACTTCTGCAGTTTCTCACCCGAATCAGCCACCAGCTCTGTATCATCAGCGAACAACAACTGACTCACTTCCCAAGCTCTCTCATCCACAACAGATAGCATACTTGCCCCTCTCTCCAAAACTCTTGCATTCACCTCCCTAACATCCCCATCCATAAACAAACTGCATACTGGGAACCAATCACTTTCCTCTCTTCCTACTCGCACACATGCCTTACATCCTCGATAAAAACTTTTCACTCTTTCCAGCAACTTACCTCCAACACCATATACTCTTAATACCTTCCACTGAGCATCTCTATCAACTCTATCATATGCCTTCTCCATATCCATAAATGATACATACAAATCCATCTGCTTTTTTAAGTATTTCTCACATACATTCTTCAAAGCAAACAACTAATCCACATACCCTCTACCACTTCTGAAACCACACTGCTCTTCCCCAATCTGATGCTCTGTACTATACCTTCACCCTCTCAAGCAATTCCCTCCCATATAATTTCCTTGGGACACTCAACAGACACCTCTGTAATTTGAACACTCACCTTTCTCTCCTGTGCCTTTGTACAATGGCACTATGCGTGCATTCCGCCAATACTCAGGCACTTCACCATGAACAATACATACAATGAATATCCTTACCAACCAGTCAACAATACAGTCACTCCCTTTTTTAATAAATTCCACTGCAATACTATCTAAACCCGCCGCCTTACCGGCTTTCATCTTCCGCAGAGCTTTCACTACCTCTTCTCTGTTTACCAAACCATTCTCCCTTACCCTCTCACTTCGCACACCACCTCGACCCAAACACCCTACATCTCCCATTCCATCATCTAACACATTCAGTAAACCTTCAAAATACTTACTCTAACTCCTCGCTTCACTACTTTTTATTACCTCCCCATTAGCCCCCTTCACCGATGTTCCCATTTGTTCTCTTGTCTTACGCACTTTATTTACCTCCTTCCAAAACATCTTTTTATTCTACCTTAAATTCAATGATACTCTCTCACCCCAACTCTCATTTGCCCTCGTTTTCACCTCTTGCACCTTTCTCTTGACCTTCTGCCTCTTTCTTTTATACATCTCTCAGTCATTCGCACTACTTCCCTGCAAAAATCGTCCAAATGCCTCTCTCTTCTCTTTCACTAACAATTTTACCTCTTCATCCCACCACTCACAACCGTTTCTAATTTGCCCACCTCCCACCTTTCTCATGCCACAAGCATCTTTTGCACAAGCCATCACTGCTTCCGTAAATACATGCCATTCCTCCCCCATCCCCCTTACGTCATTTACTTTCACCTTTTTCCATTCTGCACTCAATCTCTCCTAGTACTTCCTCACACAAATCTCCTTTCCAAGCTCACTTTACTCTCACCACTCTCGTCACCCCAACATTCTCTCTTCTTTTCTGAAAAGGTCTCCAAATCTTCACCTTCGCCTCCACAAGATAATGATCAGACATCCCTCCAGTTGCACCTCTCAGCACATTAACATTCAAAAGTCTCTCTTTCAATTACCACGTAATCCAATACCCTAGGCTGAGACAGGTACCAATTGCATCGACCAACCCCAAAGGGTTGATAACCTGCTGGGTTGACTGTGGACCGCCTGCCGCAACGAGGAGCCCATTCAACACGGGATTCCATGATCTAAAGAGGGTCTAAATAATTTCTTTATAAGCAAAGTAAACTGAAACTGTTAGGATGGGCATATCTCTCAGATTATGTACCAACACTTTCCTAGATCGAGAAAGTGACATTCTGAAATTCTGATGAAAGTCTGAGAGAGAGAGAGAGAGAGAGAGAATAGGTGCATCTACTCAATGAAAGAGCCCTTAGAATGACATTTTCCCATAAGGTAGGGTAGCGACTAACACCCACAGTATCTGCCACTTTGTATCTCAAAACTTATTCCCTAGCGCCACGCACATTGCGTTGTTGGCAATTTTAGCTTCGGTCGCAGCCGTTTTCAGCTATTTGTTGGGGTCTTCCCTTAAAGTTGCAGTGTTCATCCCTCGTATTCTTGCTATGTCGATGGGCAAAACATTACTGCCTACATCTTTCTAGTTGGGCCCTCGAATACTCCCGTTTGGTTCCTCTTTGGCATACACTGTAGATTCATGTAAATCCAATTACTTTTTTCGTTCGTATTTTGACTTCACCTTTTCATTCTACAGGCTCTCTCTCTCTCTAACTCCAATTTCATGCCGAGCCTAAGTTATGATACATCTTCCTCTTCTTTCTAGAGTATATAGCTTACCTCCTCTCCTTCCTTTTAATGAGATAGGGGAAGAGAAAAAGTTGTGAATCGTATAGTTATACAAGAAAACATACACTATATACAAACATACATAGAACACACCGATCTTACTGAGTAATACGATACGCAGGACTAAAAATATGGACGAACCATTCGTTAGTGAAGATAAATTCGGTAATCATGTTTTTTTTTTCAAAGTATTTTTCAGTCATTTGCATAAGGGAAAAAGTTTAAAATTAACAGATTATCGCCGCTCTTATCTGCCCGTGACCACTGGGAGTGGAGGGTTGGTTCCACTGAGCAAAATAATATTCTCAAAATAAAACCCGCACGTCCTTAATCCTACCAGCAACAGCCACTGACAACCGTGGAGACGGGACGACCTATGAATATTTTATGTAAAGCTGAGGGATGGAGGCGTTAAGTTTGTTTTCATATTAAGTGTTTGTTGAGACCAATACACTTTTGGAAATACTTAATGTTTTCTTCTATTTTCTTTTTTTCGTTTATTCAAAACCTGATTAGTGGTTTGTGAAGTAATTAGGGGGAAATCCGATGATGTTACTAATTCTCGGCGTGTTTTCTTATGGTACAACGATGCTCTCTCTCTCTCTCTCTCTCTCTCTCTCTCTCTCTCTCTCTCTCTCTCTCTCTCTACTTGCCGCCGAAAAGTTTCGACAAACACGTTTGGATGAGGAGGCATCTTATTTTACGCACATCCACACCCACCCACACTCTCTCTCTCTCTCTCTCTCTCTCTCTCTCTCTCTCTCTCTCTCTCTCTCTCTCTCTCTCTCTCTCTCTTACACACACACACACACACACACACACACTCACACACTCACTCACACACACACACACACACACACACACACACACACACACACACACACACACCACAGTTTATCGTTCGAGGAAGAAAAACCCGCTGACCGTCGTTTCAAAGATAAGAACGTTGGTGCGACGATTCCACAAAGTTGTATAACCCTGCGGGCACAACACACTGTCTGAAAAAAAAAAAAAGAAAACACTCTGACAAAGAGGATTCTCCGTCTCTCAGCTCAGTCTCATGTTGTCTCTATGGATTCCTGTCTCCAGGTCCGGTCTTGGCTACTTGTGAGTCCCCGTCTCGTATATCTCAAACTCGCTCATATCACCATTGATCTGTCTGCCATTGTGGTCGTGGTCCAACACATGGAATCACCTATGAGTCTTCCTTCTCTTTATCTCATTCTCCTGTTCACTAACGATATACCTTTGATTTGCTGAGGGGTCTTGAGGATGCAATATTCATGACGTGTCCTGCAGCTTCACCCATCTGTCAGTAGGTCTTCTGACTTACTCCCACAAAGTCCTCTATCCCAAGGTATCCACAGGAACTCAAGCTCCCCTTGTCTGAACAGCTGCTGCCTCTCTATTTCCACCGTGAGATTGTATTCTGTAAACTTTGGAGGGCAGGATCACTGTCCACTCGTATCACACTACAGATCACTGTTCTGTCTTGCTTCAGAGTGCGAGAGCTATCAGTCACTTAGTGTGTGTGTGTGTGTGTGTGTGTGTGTGTGTGTGTGTGTGTGTGTGTGTGTGTGTGTGTGTGTGTGTGTGTGTGTGTGTAATTAATATATGAATGAATAAAGAATGGTTTATCGAATCCCAGCAGCCTTTGGGGGGGAAAATTCATAATCAAGGAATTACGTAATTGGGATTGAGTTTTCAATAGTAACTATCTAATCAACAAAAGAGCTCAAGATCCAGGTAGGGTTGGATACTTCTGCGTTTTTGGATAAGCACATGAGTGAAATTTTGCCGAAAAATCTTATCGTTTATGCATCATCCTTTCTGTGGTGATTCGCTGAACGTAATATTACGTCATGTAAAGTTACACACTGGCTGAACTGCAGTCGTAATGTATTGCCATTCATTATGTATTCAATGGTGAACATTAAGACATGTAAAGTTACATGCTGAGTGAACTGAAGTGGCATTGCTTTCACATACATTAAACATTTAATGGTGAACATGTAGTGATGCAAAGTTACATTTTATTTGAATTGGAGTATTCTTGTGTTGACATACATTACACATTTAATGGTAAGCAGTGAATGATGTAAAGTTACACACTTGTTACTCTGCTGTAAACCTGTGTCGTGGTGAACATTAAATGACGAATATTGTCACATTGGTTGCCTTACACTAATATAGTAGTTGTCATATGCATAACTACGGGAAAACTAAGCTATTTGCTTGCTTAGCTGTGCATTTGTTCATGGACTGTTTATGGCATTCACTTCAGTAGTTATAGGAAAATTCTTGGCTCTGTACGAGGACTGGTTAGTGCAAGGAGACTGTGGTAATGGATGCCGGTCAGGTGATCGTCCCTCTGACCCTCCAGGAAATCTATCGAGTGGCTGTGGTCACGGGTCGTAGCCTGCTGTTTACACCGCATCTACCGGCTTACTGGTACACATATAGAGGCGTGTTATCTCTATATCTCTCTCACAACCAAATTGTTATCGAGCCTCCCCTTACTCTTCTTTTTTTGGACCATGGTGAGCAATCTTATGACCTCTGATCTTTCCAAGTAAATTAGTTACTTCAATTCTAGTTCCATCTTTGTTCCCCGCCACTGTACCTTCTCTATTAGTTATTTGTGCCTCTTTAAGTGCCGTGACCAAACCTGAAAAGCATTTATTTCTGCTTTCCTTTAGCTTTCTGAATAGCTTATTTGGATCCGTTCACCAGTGCACAACTACTTTCACCCTCATTGGAAATGTCATCGTTCTGTATTTCGACTGGGATTTCATTCCTCAGCTCATCATACTAAAATAGTTGTTGAGCTCTGAATGTCTACCATTCTCGTAGCTTCTCCCCGGGTTTGTTTTCTCCTCTACTTTCATCGATATCTTCTCTCTAATCAAACACTCAGAGACGATAACAGCGTGACCACTATTACCAGATGGAATATCATCCTTGGCGTTGTCTTTTCCCTATATTCTTAAAACTTTGGGACGAGAAAATGACGTTAATTTCAATGATATATCAGCCCCCTTCGACTCCAATGTGCTTCACCACATACTCACACAAAACCATTTCATGGACACATTATGACATTTCTAGCCTCAGTTTCTGCCTCTTTCATTTTGCGAATCCAGGCGATTCCATATAGTTTCCTCGTTATCGAAAACTGTTGCTGGAACTTTTCTTTCTCCACGCATGTCCTTTCTTGCTGCTTCATACATCGTGTTGTGTGAATGTGTAATTACATTTTGTAATTATTACTTGTGTGTTACGGGGAAATTATTTTTTCTTCCACTTGTGTTGTCCCGTCGCTTAACCATGTATACATGTACCATGTCTTTATTCCTGCGTGTATATATATACAAACACCCACACACCCTAGCCGTAGCCAGATACCCATATGTCGACCAGCCCCATGGGGAGGATAAACACCTCGGTCAGATGAGGGCAGACTAGGCGGGCCCGACCCCGGACGTATCTGTACTACCTCAAGGAGTGTGTGTGTAAAGTGTGCCAAGTTACACAGACATCACACGTCTCATGACCTTTCCCAACCATTTCATTCACAACGCACAACCATCTCAAACGTACCCTGAAAGAAAATGTATCAAGGAAGAAAAAGAAGTCACTTTCTATGGATGAATTTCCTCATCCAGGATCAAGCTTCATCTATCTCACAAGCCAAACCTTTGCTTGTGTTGATACATCAACCACCAGTAAATGTCTAGGCGAGTGATATGAGTCTCAAAGTAAGGCTCCACCGTTGACACAAAGGAATGAGAAGAAAAAAAGATCTAAGGCTTTCTCAAGATCCTGGACAGTTTCATCCTGTCGTGTCTTTGATCTCTCATGAGGAAGAAGATGGAGTGAGTTGATGAGGATGTTTGTGCCCGGGTCAGAGATTTCTTACTGCCGTTGCTAAAGACCTTTAGAATGTTCTTTGAACATCCATCGTTATTAGAGTCTCTTAATATCCTGTAAATACGACCTAATACCACCACTTAAGCTCCGCGTTATGCATACTCTGTCTCTTGATTACACCGTTCATTCCAGATTCCAGTTAGAGTTAAGAGAGAAACATTTTACTGTAGTTATGTCGTTGAATAACAATTCTCTCTCAACGTTTTTACTCATTACCGTCATTAATTTCTGTTAATTTGTGTGTGTGTGTGTGTGTGTGTGTGTGTGTGTGTGTGTGTGTGTGTGTGTGTGTGTGTGTGTGTGTGTGTGTGTGCGTGTGTGAACGTGTCTTTGATAAAACTTGTATCAAGTCTCTATGAAATATTCGCATCTATCAAGATGATGCTCTACATAACTCTCATATTTCTTCGTAAGTTTTATTCTTATCCTCAGTATTAACATCTTTGTCCTGTCCCAGATCCTTTCAAGCCTATTGTGATGTGAAGGATGGTGAGGCCAGCAGCGTATCGCGCCGGAAGATCATCAAGAGACGTGTTGTCTGATATTTTACAACGAGCTCAGCGTTCTTGGAGCTGAGCCGGACGCGGTCAAGGATGTTTCTTGCAACTTCGTCATTATCAGAGGCTTGTAAAATCCACTCAGGATTCCTAGACACTAATTTGTTCCACTCGAGACCCATGACATCAGCCTTACCTTGTTAGCCTCGATGCTCAGGTATGTTTAGAAGTTATCCCATGATAAACTTAAAAGCATTTGTACTCTGAGAAAACTTCTTAATGATAAGTTTTCGACAGTGTCATGGAGGTATGGATACCATGGTACAGATTAATATTCCAATGTCTGAAATATAGAGGATAGCTGCTCTTTCACACCATTATATTCTCATCTTGTTTTCCCCTGTAACCAGTCTATGGACTGACCTCTGGAAGAGATTGGAGAGTAAGCAAAATACAGTCTATGTTCAGCCTCACAACGCATAGTTTTCCGATTGTGGACTAACTCGACGGGTAAGGTGATGAGGTAAATCCAATCTATGGACTGCATGGCAGTTTACGATAATTCATCGTATATCCTTTACATCCAGACCAGTCTGTGGACTGTCTGCAGTGACCCACTAACCCCAGTCACTTTCCAGCTCTGCATGTTGTCCAGTCTGTGGACTGACTGCTGAGAGCTGCAGAGATCAACAACCCCAGTCACCGTTTAGCTTCTACGTGCTATTCCCAGCCTCCGGACTGACTAGTGTAAGAACCAGAGCTAAAAACAAACCAGTCACTTTACATGCTGGATCCAGCCTTGGAGCCGTCTCACATTCAACAGTTTTGTTGTGAGATATTTTCCCGTATTCAGGAGAGTGGCAAGGCTTTCCCTCAGTGTTGTATAACACAGTGGCACCTTCAAATGCTGTATTGTTCAATGCAAATTGGATGACGGGAACTTAATTATATATTTCACTGTTACAGTGTACCAGATGTAGCCAGATGCTATACCTCACTAGTCGGCTATTTAATGCTGATTGCTATTAGCAAAGATTTACTGGAGATGTCGAATATAACACACACACACAGACACACACACACACACACACACACACACACACACACACACACAAAACCCCGATGGGGTAGGAATTGTCAGTGGCGCTCTCGGGCCGCCTAGAGGTCTTGTCAAGCTGAGCTCTCTCTCTCTCTCTCTCTCTCTCTCTCTCTCTCTCTCTCTCTCTCTCTCTCTCTCTCTCTCTCTCTCTCTCTCTCTCTCTCTCTTTCAGCTTGATACTCGGATTACGCCTGACTGGACCAACCATCTTCACACAAGAGCGTCTACCTTTTAATGAGTTTGAAATTGAACGAGATATACAAATCAGAAAAAAACCTTGACTCGTGAACTAGTGAGGCCTCTGTCTGAGAAGGGATCGCCTCAGTGTAACCATCGGGCCACAGACTGCTGACCGCTGGAGTCCACTGTGACCCACGCACCTGACCACCACAACCACTCCATAGATTTTCTCGAGGGTTAGAGGGGCGATAGCCTGACCATCGCTCGTATAGATTGATACAAGCATTGTCCTGTATCTACTACTGTGAATGTCATATAACAATCCATGAACAAATAGACAGCTTAACAAGCAGTTAGCTTAGTTTTCCCATAATCATGTGTATGTTAACTACTATACTGCTGTAACAACAACCAACGTAAAGATATTCATCACTTAGTAATGTTCGCTTTGAAATACATACTGTCTGTCAACATAGTACAACTGAAGTTTAACATGTATGTAACTTTACATCACTTGGTTTTCGCCATTAACTATATGATGTGTGTCGGTACAACTGCAATGCAACCTATATGTAACTTTACATCAATTAATGTTAACCATTAACTATACAATGCACGTCAAGACGATACTAATGCAATTTAACCAATGTGTAACGAATCACCAATGAATGTATTGAATTTGCTCAGTAAAACTTCCCGTATTGTGTATATAGACTTGACTCATGTTCTTATCTAAAGCGTAGAAGAATCCAGTCCTGCCTTGATCTTTAGCTCTTTTGTAATTGATTAACTAGTCATTATTATGGCTCCCCTCAACTGCGTATTTTCACCCGAATCGCTGCCGAAATTCAATAAACCGTTCTTTATTTATCTGATTATTTGTTACCGTGGTGATGTGCTTAGCGTTACTGACCACGAGCCCGCACGGGACGGACTGGGGTCGGACCTGTATGCGTTAGAATCCTGGACGTGGCAGCTGGTCCACGTCCGACCCAGATGTTCATCCTCCCCTCGGGGCCGGTTGATGAATGTGTGCTTGGTTCAGCCTAGTAGTGTGTGTGTGTGTGTGTGTGTGTGTGTGTGTGCATACATATGCTGCAGTATAAAAAAGATACATAAATACAAGGTTAAAGGAAGATGTATCAGGAGAGTAAAACTCTTACCAAAACAAACAAACAGTATTCACACACACACACACACACACACACACACACACACACACACACACACACACACACACACAGACTACTAAAAAACTGCAGGGAAAGGCAAGAAGCATCATTCTTCAAGCCTCTAACATAACTCTTCAAGAGACGCTAAACAAACAGGTCTTTCACACTCATTCCACCCTAACACCTGAACCTCTTCCAGCAGTTCAGGAGTGAGTAACTTCCCCCGTCACTTCCTGCTGACTGAGATATCTCTTCCCCGGGTAATAATTCAGTACCACAACTCCATCATACCCACAGGAGCTTGCACAGACCGCTACAATACCAGTCCCGCCTCAGAACCATAGTAAACATCATCAATACGTATCAGCGTTTTCCTTAGCATGGATGTAAATACTGAATATTGAACCTCCTCCCACCAAACAGTATAGCCCTAACGTTGATGCTGCACTGTTTCCTTTGTTAAATTTCAGCCTTTGGACATTATTCATCATCACCCGAGGACAAATTTCTATAAGTCCTGTTGATGTCCTAGATCTCTTTTTAAAGGTTCTTGCAGCCCAAGGCTGCGCTACTTACAGGAGGGAAATGTGAACTCCTTGGGAGTGGAAAACTCTAACTAGACTTTACTCCCAGTGATACAGCCTCTTGCTGAAGAAGCCCGGTAGCACCAGCCTTTGAGTATGGTTGAATAAATGAAATGCTAATGATCATCATAGTTGATATCATTACATTCATTATTATTACTTTTTCCTTTTTTTTTTCGCCGTTTCTTGTGTCTGCGAGTTGGCGCCAAGAACAGACGAAGAAATAGCTTCATTCGCTCATACCCATTCTCTAGCTGTTATATGTAATGTAACAAAACCACCCTGAAACCATTAAAGACTTCTGCAGCGCTTAAAAAATCACCTACGTCCACCAGTCTCAAGCATTAGTCATAGAGTGTTGTGACTTGTGTTTATCTCGGCACCGTTGACGTCATCAGTGCAAGAGCTAGCTACATCTTGAACAGTAAAGGGGTCCTGCAATATGTTGAACAGTTATGGAAAAACTCTACGTCCTTCCTTACATACCACTCAACAGAGACTATTACAGCAAGTACAGAAAAGGCCTTGCCAAAATCATCCATGATCCATCTTACACCACCTACCAGGACGTGTCTATCGCCGTATCTAACCTGTGCGAGACTGCAAAGGCCCTTACAAGACCAGCTCCATTCCAACCATTGCAAACACTGTCCATAATCAGTCGACTGCTTACACAACGCTCTCCAACGCTCCCTTCTTTTTGCAATTGCAGAAAGACTATTCGTTATACACACACACACACACACACACACACACATATATATATATATATATATATATATATATATATATATATATATATATATATATATATATATATATATATTCTTTTCTTTCATACTATTCGCCATTTCCCGCGTTAGCGAGGTAGCGTTAAGAACAGAGGAGTGGGCCTTTGAGGGAATATCCTCACCTAGCCCACTTCTCTGTTCTTTCTTTTGGAAAATTAAAAACGGAAGGGGAAGATTTCCGGGCCCTCGCTCCCTCCCCTTTTAGTCGCCTTCTACGACACGTAGGGAATACGTGGGAAGTATTCTTTCTCCCCTATCCCCAGGGATGATATATATATATATATATATATATATATATATATATATATATATATATATATATATATATATATATATATATATGTATGTATATATATATATGTGTGTGTGTGTGTGTGTGTATGTGTGTGTGTGCGTGTGTGCATCTTTTAAGTGTACGTGTGTGAATCAAAACGGATGCAAGCAATATCTAACCCAAACATGTTTTCCCACGCTTCCCCGTAATTCAATATATGCTCAGGTGGCCGCACCAATTTGCTACCCGATTGGACGAAACTTTGACATTCATTTTAGTTTATCCGGCCAGAAGGACGAGTGGTTCACAAACAGCGTCGTCTATCAAGTGTAATAGATGTGTTCTTTGTCGAACGGATTTATCGATGTTTTTCGTCTCTTGTCTGAATGATTTATCTACTTATGTCTGTATTTCCGTTCGGTTGCCTTCAAGTCTCAGAGATTAGGGTATGCCTCACTACCTATGTAGTTTTCAGTTGAAATAGTTGATTCAGTCTATAAAGAACTGCAACTTGAGCGCTTATGTGACAAAATCTTCAACTTATTTCAGCTAAATGGTCTTTCTGAGATTTGTGTCCATATCCATAGTGATGAGAAGGGAGAATCTTCGGCTGTAACGGAACAATGGATATTACAAAGGCAATTTTTACTACTTTTGCAAAATTGGCTGTGACTGGTGGACCCAACCCATTTCGAGATGGCTTCTTTGACATGGGTCTTTTTTTTTTTTTTCCTCTCCACTACAGTATTTTTCTCCTTCATTGGAGTCTCTTCTCATTCCTGTCTGAAGATTCAACTTCTAGCCAGCCTCCTATACGGCTACAGTGTCAAATGCTTGCGGATAGTCCAGCTGTACACGATCCAACCAACCTTCCCTTTTGCTTAAAACGGAGCTCACTCTCCCACAAAAGTCGAAGTTTGCTAAGCCTGAGCTTTTTCCCAAAATCTATGTTTCACTCGTTTCTGTAGTTTCTATTTTCCATTTAGTTTCCAATAACCTTTTTGAAAGTATTCTACAGATCACAGTCACAAGAAAGACTGGTTTATAATCCAGCGAAGCTTCATGGTGTATGCTCTTTCTAATTGTAATTACCTACCTGCACTGTTCTGGGAGGGAGTTTTACACTCGTGGGTCCCCATCTCCTGAAATTTTTCTTCCATCACACATATTTTTTAAACTTACATATACTTTCTACGCACATGTCATACTTCAGTTCGTCCCATTCAACGACTAACAAGACAAAACTTGGCTGAGCGCCTGATCTTGACGGAAACAAACCTTGTCATGCTTTTCAGGTATAAAGGCCAAAGAACACACGGAAGGTTAAAAATCATGGGAACAAAGACTGGAGGACGGAACTAAGCGCTACGGCCTAACCTCTCCTCACTAGGAGAGAGAGAGAGAGAGAGAGAGAGAGAGAGAGAGAGAGAGAGAGAGAGAGAGAGAGAGAGAGAGAGTATGCCAGAGAAACTTACACCATACTGTTTAGTACAATCTCTCTCTCTCTCTCTCTCTCTCTCTCTCTCTCTCTCTCTCTCTCTCTCTCTCTCTCTCTCCTAGATACTATGGGAGTCAACTTACCTCTCAGATGATATACTGAAAATCTTTACTTTTACGACTTTGTTGTGACACTCTCGTGCAGTGCTGCAGAAGTTTCTGGGAGGAACACATTGCCTAACAAGAGTAAACGCCCACGTTTACGAATCCTTTTTATGTATCTTTGAGAATCGTTAGATATGTTTTCCTCCAAGTTTAGGGTAATATCTTAAGTTCCTAGCTTACTGGAGGTTGGAGGATCTTGCATTCAACTTGCACTGTCTTGCATTTGCGCTTTCGTAATACGTAAAGGATTTGAGACCTAAAACGTCGATGGAAATTGTACATTTTCATAAGTAATCTTACTATCATTTTACGTTAACATGCAAAATGCTTAGTGCCTGAAAGTCTAGCTAAATGCAAAAGAAAAAAAGGAAGAGACATTAATGAGCTCCTGCATTATCAGGTCTTGGTATCCTAATATGATAACATTTTACTCTTTTATTCTAAAATATGAAAGAACATATTTGAGTAGAAAAAGTTAGCGAGATATTGTCTTTGATAAGATACAATGGTAATGCAATATTAACACTGGTATTGTCTGTATGGCTCTGCTGTTATTTCTCGATGATACAGAATTTGCTACTATTCTTAAGATTTAATCCAATGATAGCTAAGGACACCACATCTCTCTTACCCTTCCAATACTTACTCGATCAAACCACCTCACACCACATTCGTCCTCAAACATTTCATTTCCAACACACCCACCCTCCTCCACACAACCCTATCTATAGCCCATGCTTCGCAACCATATAACATTGTTGGAACCACTATTCCTTCAAACATACCCAGTTTTAACTTCTGCAGTTTCTCGCCCGAATCAGCCACTAGCTCTGTATCATCAGTGAACAACAACTGACTCACTTCCCAAGCCCTCTCATCCACAACAGACTGCATACTTGCCCCTCTCTCTAAATCTCTTCCATTCACCTCCCTAACAACCCCATCCATAGACATATTAAACAACCATGGAGACATCACGCACCCCAGCCGCAAACCGACATTCAAAGTGCATATGAACGTGCACCTTCATATGCACTTTGTTCGTATTCATATATCTCCGCGTTGTACAGTTAGGTTCGGTAAAATGCTATCTGCTGGCTGTGTGCGCCTGATGGGAAATGACCGGTGTAGACCGTGTTGCTCACCAACGTGAGACGAAGGGTTTTCGAGTACACAGTATTCGTTTAGTTATTTCCCTATTAAGAGCGATCATAGTCTAGCAGTAGCGCTCCCGCCTGTTGCACAGGAATCCCGGGTTCGATCCTGACTGTTGGAGGTTTGTATGATATATATATATATATATATATATATATATATATATATATACATAGAGAGAGAGAGAGAGAGAGAGTTTGTGAAGCCGATCACGTCAACACTGATGGCCAGATTCCACAGACACCATTAACATGTTACATTCACTTTAGCATTAATTAAGCAACTTGATACCGAACATAACACTGTTGACTGAAATGAAAGCTGAATGCGGTACAATGTAGCGCTGCCTATTATCAACAAGCACCATGCAAAAAGAAAAAAAAAAGCTGATCGTAATTATCAATTCTAGTTCATTTAAACACAATGAAGTGTCGAAATGACCACTGATTCAAAAGATCACGGAAAAAGAAATCATTCGTTCTCTAACTAGCTGCGCTGGGTATAAAGTTATAATTCTAGCTTTATATTTTTTCTGAACTAATAATTCCAAATATAGCAGCGGGAACGTTACAATCATAAGATTGGTAAACCTCTTTAAAAACATACTACATTTCACCCTGTGATAGAGATGAAAGTTATGAAGGTGAAATCGCATTTCAGTATGAGCTCATACAATTTTATTTAACATGTAATTTTTTCTATAAATGTGGCACATGTTTCGTGGAGACAATCCACCTCATCAGATGCCAGCTTTTAACAAATTTATGTAAATCTCAACCTCACACCGGAGTAGCGTCGTCCATCGTCTTCAAGTATGGACAACATGCTGGCATGACCAACAACAACTCCACTTAATCACACCCACTGGTTCAGTCTATGGACAGCAAGATGATCTAATTTACCGTATCCAGTGCACGTATTTCACCCTCTTGTATGTTCAGGCCCCGATAGCTCAAAGACTTATTTTTTCACTCCATCCTTCCATTTCCAATCTGGTCTCCCCGTTGTCCTTGTTCCCTCCACTTTTGACATGTATATCCTCTCTGTTACCCTTTCTTTACTTATTCTCTCCATATGTCCAAACCATTTCAGCACACCCTCTTCTGCTCTCTCAACCACACTCTTTCTATTACCACACATATCTCTTTCCCTCTTATTACTTACTCGATCAAACCATCTCACACTTACCTATTGTCCTCAAACATTTCATTTTCAACACATCCACCCTCCTCCGTACAACCCTATTTATAGTCCATGTCTTGCATCCCTGTGATATTGTTGGGGCCTTTGTTCCTTCAAACATACCCATTTTTGCCCTCCCATATAACTTCTCTCTTACTATACATTCTCCAGCGCTCCCAGAACCTTCGCTCCCTCACCCACCCTATGAGTCGCTTCCGTTTTCATGGTTTCCATTCGTTGCAAAGTCCACACCCGGATATCTAAAAGACTTCACTTACTCCATTTTTTTCCCCATTCAAACTTACACCCAAATTAATTTCTCCTTCAACCCTACTGAATCTAATAACCTTGGTTTTACTGACATTCCCTCTCAAACTTCTCCCTTCGCACACTCTTCCAAACTCAGTCACTAACTTCTACAATTTCTCACCGGAATCTGCCTTTAGTGCCCTATCAACAACATACAACAACTGACTCACTTCCTAGCCACCCCCCCCACACCCCACAGACTCCATACTCGCCCCTTTCTTCAAGACTCTCGCATTCATAAACAAATTAAACAACAATGGTGACATCACACACCTCTGATGCAGACCAACTTTCACAGAGAACCATCCTCTCTTCTGTTTTTCTACCTGTATACACGCCTTAATGGCTTGATAAAACTTTTCACTGCTTCTAGTAGCTTACCTCTCACACCGTATATTCTTACGACCTTCCAGAAAGCATCTTTATCATCCTGATCATATGCCTTCTTCAGATCCAGATCCATAAATGCCACATACTAATCCATCTGTTTTTCTAAGTATTTCTCAAAAACGTTCTTCAAAGAAAACACCTGATCCACACATCCTCTACCACTTCTGGAACCACATCGCTCCTTCCCAATCTAATGTTCTGTACTTGCCTTCACCCTCTCAATCAATACCCTCCCTTGCAACTTACTAGGTATATTGAACAAACTTCTATCTGTAGTTTGAACACTCAATTTCATCCCCTTTGCCTTTGTACACTGACAATATACATGCATTCCGCCAATCCTGAGGCACTTCGCCATGATCCATACAAACAATGAATAACTCTACCACCCAATCAACAAAAATTCAACTGCAACACCATCCACTCCAGCCGCCTTCCTGCATCTCATCTTCCGCAAGGCTTTCATCACCTCTTCTCTCTTTACCAAACCACTTCCATGACTCTCTCACTTCGCATACATCTGCAACTATATCATGAAACACATTTAGCAATCCTTCAAAATACTCACTCCATCTCCTCACTTAATTACTACATACAGTATATCTTTTTATTATATTTAATCGCCGTCTCCCGCGTCCGCGAGGGAACACAGGCAAACAGACGAAAGACTGGAAATCCTCCCCTCTTGTATTTTCTTTTTTCTTTTTAATTTTCCAAAAGAAGGAAGAGAGAAGGGGGCCAGGTGGAGATATTCCCTCAAAGGCCCAGTCCTATGTTCTTAACGCTACCTCGCTAACGCGGGAAATTGCGAATAGTGTGGAAAAAAAAAAATACATATATATATATATATATATATATATATATATATATATATATATATATATATATATATATATATATATATATATATGTGTGTGTGTGTGTGTGTGTGTGTGTGTGTGTGTGTGTGTGTGTGTGTGTGTGTGTATTCCTTCAGGTCAACTACAGTCACCTTTCCAGATCTATATGAAGGTCGACACAAGACTGTCCCACCAAAATCACAAAAGTCGAACTTTTTCAATATATCATGCCACACCAAGAATAAATTGCTTCCTGGAAGCCCGTGGAAGAAAGAGAGAGAGAGAGAGAGAGAGAGAGAGAGAGAGAGAGAGAGAGAGAGAGAGAGAGAGAGAGAGAGAGAGAGAGAGAGAGAGAGGAGAGAGCACTCAAACCTCACAGCCTTAAGGTCCAAGGGATGTGATCTGGCCTTAACATTACCGAAAAAGATGTCCCCTCAAAAGCGGTGTAGGAGAAGGATAACAAAGAAAAGGCTTTCTCATCGTCCTCCACTCCCTTCGGCAACACATTGGACGGGAAACAAGTGGAAAAAGTTCTCTACAGGACTAATATACCTGACGGAAATTTCTATTGGGAAAATGATACTATAGTTTCTTCTGTTCCCTTACAGCACATGACATGGGTCAATTAACGTTGGAAAGCTACTGCAGCATGGCCTGTGCGAGACCACTGGTTGAAAAGACAACATAATGCATGATTAATGTATGATTAAATTATCATTAATGATTAAAAGAGTCGTTTGATAATGAGGAGTGACAGGTGACGATCAAGCCTAATTATGAACATATTAACATTACTGATCGGAACATGTTCTTGAAAGCTTTTTCCACGAGTCAATGATGTCGTTGGTAAAGAAATATTCCGTGCATTCCAGGTTAACTTAGTGACCTCTAAGTTTTGGTCTATTTCCTCACGTTGGTGGTAGTGGTACAACAGACAGGGAAATTTTCAATATCGACTTTGTTGATTCCTACGAGTCTCATAAAACATCCTGTTAACGTGCCTTGGAGCCCCCTTTTGCTTAGAAGGAACAAATTCAGTTCTTGCTATCTTCATCTGGTTTGATCCGCAAGAAAAGAGATATTTCAGCTGCTCTTTGTTGCACCGCTTCCAATTTAAGATATCTTACTTATGTGTGGAAACAGAGAAGCAGAGTCTAACTATCCTTAGGTCTACTGGCAAAAGCACAGTCGTGTGTTTATATGTAAAGTTTCTCTTGATAAATCCTAATATCCTATTTATTTTCTTGGGAACTTTGTTACAAAGCTGAGACGAGAGAATAGTTATGAGCACCTACGACGAGACTGTTCCCTAAGGCAAGCCTAGCCATAACTACTCACCTTTGGAAAATATAGTTACGAAAACCGAGCTGTGATTTACGTGTTGTAAGTTTTATGTATGAGAAGAGATTGTATGTTTCCCGGCTAAAAGCCAGCTGCCCTCGTGTGGATAAGGCAGAAATGATAAGACAGCTACCTGGGCCAAAGGAGTGACATTTGACAGCTACTGAGTTGCTGACTCGTACACGCTCACTGTGGCAAAATATGATTATCATTCTGTTAAGATAATCTGTGAATACCTGATCCTTTCTTGCCCTCATGCCACACAAAAAAAAGAAAACGAATTACAGCAAACTGCCCTTCTTTGGTGCCCTTCGATAAGGGTGTGTGTGAGCACAACTGACAAGTATAACTATCTCATCCCGACAAAACACACACACACACACACACACACACACACGAGAGAGACAGCTATCGTACATGCATAAACAGACACAGAAAACGCATAAAGAAACACATACATGCCCTCTCTCTTCTCCAACAAATGGGCTTCCATGGTGTAGATGCGAGTCACTGACTGATTTACGTCGAATCCTGGCCACGGCAGTTGGCCCACAGCCAACCTTACTATTCATCTTCCCTTCAGGGCTGGTCAGTAAATGGGTTCCTGACTTATGTAGGCATGTGTGCATCTGTGTGTGTGTGCGCGCGCGTGCGTGTCTTTGTGTGTGTGTGTGTGTGTGTGTGTGTGTGTGTGTGTGTGTGTGTGTGTGTGTGTGTGTGTGTGTGTGTGCGTGTCTGTGTACACATAACAGTAAATATATTGCACACAGATGAGCTCAAGAAAACGGAACAACTCGAATATAAAACTTTCTTCCCTTATCAAACAAATAACACTCAAATCGTAATTGCTTACACACACACACACACACACACACACACACACACACACACACACACACACACACACACACACACTCACACACACACACACACACACGAATGAAACTTGCAGAGTTACTGATGTCAAGATATGACAATTGTATCTTAAAAATTGCAAGTTATATAATCCTGAAGGAGAGGAATGGATGTACACATATAGTGAAATATTTCTACTTCTATCATTGCAATATCGTAGTATTTGCATCAACTCATGAATTCATGACTGTGTTACTGTATTTCTTTCATATCGTAACCGTTCATGGAGAATTCTTGATAGAAAAGATCCATCTAATTATCAACCATGACTGGCTTTATAAACACCAAATCTCGTTTTCTTGCATATCTTAAAAAAGTGTTAAGAACTGTGAATCTTTCAATGTTGAAAGCTGGTGACTATAACACCATAACGGGGTTAGATTTCTACGAAAATCACAGATTACATCAATCAGCCGAACCGAAATTCATGATTCATTTTGCCTGTGAAACACGATTAGCACACTGCCTTTGAGTTTGTTCTCAAAGCACATGGTAACACGGATGAGTGGAGACCTCCCTTTTCAGTCTAAGTGGACGCGCTCATGTAAAAACTGCCTGCGTCAGGTGCAGGGTCGCTCTCAGACGCTTGCGACGGTTGCCTGGCAACAACTCAAGGGCGAGGTGTCTCCCTGATTGATATTTGGATGGGGTGTATTGGATGAATAGATTTTCATGGGACGCTTAAGGGACTTTCTAGTTAGGTTGTCGTAGGATTACCCAAGGTAGACTCAGGCCGAGCGAGGCTTGTGGATGAAAATTGCTTTTACAGAACTCAAGCCTCAATTTGACCATATGATTCAATATATATTACCCGCATTTTCTTCAAATATCTGGACCATTAAACACTGCAACAAGTCTAATGTCAATATTCTATTAATAAAAACAGAGTGTTCTCAATACGTCATAACTTCGGATATCTCTTTAGATCATCATATTCCCAGTAGACAGAGTTCTGAATGATATGTGCATTTAACATACTATTTGTGTTAGTTCAACCATGTGTGGGTTTCTAGTGTATTTTCCAATTGAAATAAGGATGGTCCATTGAAATACAGTCAAAACATTGGTAGTCATTGAAACACTGTCAAAACATCCCAAAAAAAACAAAAGGCCAGGGGTAGGCTGTAGGTTGCAGTTATCAAGGATCTTGGAAATGGCCTACTTTCATGTCGATCCAGAGATCAGTCTAGGGAATATGAAAATATACTTTATAGTCAGAATGTAAGTGTTTCATGACTAATCCCAACACATATTCCATATAGCTCATGGACTAAAAGTAAGAGCTAGTAGCATGACGAGGACAAACGCAACTTATCATGATTACAGAATCTCACTCGAGATTAAGATTATTGCGTAAGTGTACGAGAACTCGATTACAACATCCTGGACATACACAAACGTCAGCCAATTCCCTGGTAAAGATATGTATGAAAGACAAATAGAAGAAAAACACACATGCAACCAAAAGAAAGATATCATTAATAAACATCCGAGTATGAGGCCTCACAGGGATGAGAAATTCTGAGAATTCTCCTTCCCAAGGACCTTTAGGCATTTGTATGGCACTGAATCCGGCGTTATAATGGATGGGGCAGGAACTTACGTGGGCTCCCCTACAAGTAAATGAACATGATACATGGAGCACTGGTGGTTTTCTGTGGTTCCAGGAATGAGGGTGAGTGGCGGCATGCGGTAAAAGACGAAGAGGTTTGGATTTGGAAGATTTTTTTTCTTTGCTTTAAAATAATCTGGGTATAGTTTTATTTCTCAGGCACCTTATCTTTTACGTATAATTTCTTTTCTTCCTTTCATATTGCAGAAAAAAGTCCGAAGGACGACAAGCATTATCAGCTAAACAAGTTTCAGAGATTGTTGAAGGACGAACATGTTAAGCACGACCAGTTCCAACTAAAGAGAGAGCATTTCTGGGATGATTGTCTGGTGCCTGATGAACTCATTACATCAGACTCTGGAACGTCATAACATATGTCTCCAGGAAATGATATCTGAATTTCATTAGAAGATAATCTCAAGCATTTCTAGATTAATTTTGATAAAAGTACCCAGAGAACGTAAGCCATACTTCGTCATATTTCATGAAAATTTTTGGTCGGAGTCCACTGGTAATATTGGCCACATTTCACCGAAAGAAATGTGTGTGTGTGTGTGTGTGTGTGTGTGTGTGTGTGTGTGTGTGTGTGTGTGTGTGTGTTGTGTGTGTGTGTTCTTGAGATCATTCATCACTATACTTAGTCTCTGTCTCCCTCGTTAGCGAGGTAGCGCAAGGAAACAGACGAAAGAATGTCCCAACCCACCGACATACACATGTATATACATGAACGACCACACACGCACATATACATACCTATAAATTTCAACGTATACATACATATACATACACAGACATACACAAATATACAAATGTACATATTCATACTTGCTGCCTTCATCCTTTCCCGTCGCCACCCCGCCACACGAAATAGTATCCACCTCCCCCATCGGGTGCGCGAGGTAGAACTACGAAAAGAAAACAAAGGCCAAATTAGTTCACACTCAATCTCTAGCTACCATGTCTAATGCACGAAACCACAGCTCCCTTTCCACTTCCAGGCCCCACAGAGCTTTCCATGGTTTACCCCAGACGTTCCACTTGCCCTGGTTCAATCCACTGATAGTACGTCGACCCCGGTATACTACATCGTTCCAATTCACTCTATTCCTTGCACGCCTTGTACCCCCTTGTATGTTCAGGCCCCGATCGCTCAAAATCTTTTTCACTCTATCCTTCCACCTCCAATTTGGTCTTCCACTTCTCCTCGTCCCCTCTACCTTTGACACATATATCCTCTTTGTCAATCTTTCCTCACTCATTCTCTCAATGTGACCAAACCATTTCAATACACCCTCTTCTTCTCTCTCGACCACACTCTTTTCATTACCACACATCTTTCTTACCCTTTCATTACTGACTCGATCAAACCACCTTTCACCACATACTGTCCTCAAATATTTCATGTCTAACACATCCATCCCCCTCCGCACAACCCTATCTATAGCCCATGCCTCACAACCATATAACATTGTTGGAACCACTATTCCTTCAAACATACCCAGTTTTGCTCTCCGAGATAAATTCTCGCCTTCCACACATTCTTCAACGCTCCCAGAACCTTCGTCCCATCCCCCACCATGTGACTCACTTCCGCTTCCATAGTTCCATCTGCTGCTAAATCCACTCCCAGATAACTAAAACACTTCACTTCCCCCAGTTTTTCTCCATTCAAACTTACCTCCCAATTGATTTGACCCTCAACCCTACTGAACCTAATAACCTTGTTCTTATTCGCATTTACTGTCAACTTTCTTCTTTCACACACTTTACCAAACTCAGTCACCAGCTTCTGCAGCTTTTCACCCGAATCAGCCACCAGCGCTGTATCATCAGCGAACAACAACTGACTCACTTCCCAAGCTCGTTCATCCACAACAGACTGCATACTTGCCCCTCTCTCTAAAACTCTTGCATTCACCTCCCTAACCACACCACCCATAAACAAATTAAACAACCATGGAGACATTACGCACCCCTGCCGCAAATCGACATTCACTGGGAGCCAATCACTTTTCTCTCATCCTACCCGTACACATACCTTATATCCTTGGTAAAAGCTTTTCACTGATTCCAGCAACTTACCTTCCACACCATATACTCTTTAAGCCTTCCACAAAGCATCTCTATTAACCCTATCATATGCCTTCTCCAGATCCAAGAATGCTACATACAAATCCATCTGTTTTTGTAAGTATTTTTCACATACATTCTTCAAAGCAAACAACTGATCCACACATCCTCTACCACTTCTGAAAACACACTGCTCTTCCCCAATCTGATGCTATGTACATTCCTTTACCCTGTCAATCAATACCCATAAAATTCCCCAGGAATACTCAACAAACTTATACCCCTTAACAAACACCACATATTAGTCCAACCTTGTTCTGAAAAAAATCAAGAAACATACAAACACTATCGTCTCACTTGCTGGGTTCAGTCATTTGTTCTCTCGCGCTCTTGTCAAAAGATATATAAAAATCTATCATTGCTTCTCATTCTTCATATAATTTCCCTTTTTATGTTCCCACTTACTCTCCCTGAGCCTTTTCATCCTAGCTTTGAAAATCTCATCTCATCCAAGCCATTTAGTTAATTCGCAATCTTGTAAGTCAGGATAATAATCCGTTTCTTTTGAATCAACTATATTGATAATACCAAAGTCAACCGAATACACTGTCAGTTATAACCTTAATACTATATAATCTAATCACAATACTGGATCCCAAACTGCAGCTGATCAGTACAAAGACCCTGACCCGGGGGTTTTGGCTGAGAATCTCCACATTGCACACATAACCACACTCCCAGCGGACGGTGCTGACTTGCTCCAAAGCACCACACGTATCCATCTTATACGGCATGCTTCTAGCCGTCCTGCACTTCTGATCTGACCTCTACCCGGACCATCTAAATAACACATAAGAGATCTGTAAGTTATCCTCTCAGGATTGCTCAGCAACGAGCATTATCGCCATGCGGGTTCCCAAAGCCAACATTATATACCAAAACACCAGCTCTCACGACGCAGAGCAAGGATTAAGCAAAGCTGATACCACTCTGCCAAGGCCCAACTCTAAGGTTTTAAGGACGCGTTGTTCCCATCGCCTATTTCAACCGTTGAAACCTGCAGGGACTCAGAACTGGAAAGGTAGCCTATTGCTCCTCAAGTGCTGATTACCATTCATCTCTCATCTTTCATCTCTTGTAGGTCTATAATCATTCCCACACAACCGATTCCGTGAACTATCATTCCCTCGCACCTAATATGTGATACTCAATCTCATTCCCATCCCCTCTCCATCACACATGACTCTGCATGACCCAGTAACTTAGACTGTTTTGCCACAGATTTTCTCTCTTTAGTGAAGCCTGTCTCACCTGCGATGCCAGAGCAACTACGGTTATCCGGCAGTTCCGGGAGAAGTCTGTATATACTCATGTGTAACATAGATTATCTATGCACCACAACTAGTTCAGTAACCCATTTGATTCCTCTTATGCTACAACACTGGTGACTGGACACTTACTCACCTGTTTACTGGTCTTGATCCTACACCACTCCCTAACCAAGAACCATTCTCGACAATTTTTCTAACCATGTCTTCTTTCGTGCCTCCCATCCGACAGTCCCTCTTTGAGGTCAGGATTGGTTCCAGTAGTCACGCAACGCTATTATGATACTTTTCTGAAAGTCACTAGTTTTACTGAAATGAATGGTAAACGGTATTCTAGAATTACAGGATTAATAATGAATAACTACAATATTTTTCCACATGACATCAAAACTATTGCAAATTCAATTTTGAATGCGGAACTAAAACTTTTGTTCCCAAATTCTGAATGACTATTAACAATTAAACAAGCACCTAGCCTAATGTAAACCTTATTACGATAACACGACTGTAGTGGTACTGACGTACGACCATCAGTCCATTCATTTCTTGAGCACAGAGCGACGTCGAGATCCTACTGTCCTACTGTTTTGTTCTTTCTCCACAAATGTGGCAGAACCCTCCTAACTACCGCGGCTGAGCAATGTCATCATCTTCTGCCGCTGTGATGGATTACTGTTACGTCCTCAATGCGCTGTGACAAAGTAGTGACTTTCCTTTACACTCCCAAGTTTTCTGAGTAGTCCTTTCAGTAGTGTTACCCGCAAAACTTCCGGTCAATCCATGGGAGTGATTTTTGCATCTACAGCAAGAGATGAGGCACGGAGAGGGAGAAAGGAGGCGTAAGCATGGTGTTGTGTAGGCGTTTATAGTGTCTTTTACGTGGTTATTGAGAGGGGGCTACAGCGCCCCGTCACGCTGTCGCAGGAATCAAAAGCGCCCGTTACGAGTGCTGTTTAGCACAGAGTCCGTCACAAACTGTTTGAGGACACACACCGGCCGTCGCAGGTGGTTAACAGGGGAAAACTAATCGTCCCTGTCGGCTGCGGCAGAGATCAGACGTGTATTACAGGTACTGTTGGGGAGGAGGCCACGACGTTCCTCACACATCATGCTCACGTCCCTCAACTCTCGCAAGAAATTACTCTACTTCTGACCCTTTCTTGTTCCTCTCATTCTAAGAGTTTTCTCCTTAGACAGAGAAGCAACGGGAGATGTTTGTTTGCATATCGGAAGGTGAGCGTCATTCATATCTTTTGTGTAATTCTCCACGAGATACATAAGCACGATTTGATCAGGTCTATGTCTCTGATGTCATATCTGAGAGCATACAGCTGCATGCTACCGCACGTTCTCATGAATTAGTCATATTCTAAAGACACGCGAAAGTTCTTTAACATAAACCACACCCAGCTTGTACGATCATGACTTACGAATGGTTTTGTTCGGCCGGAGAAGTGTATTCCCGTCGTAAGTGTGTGGCGAGTGTGACAGAGTGAAAGCAGCATCCGAGTGTTAGATGAGTGTGGGAGTTGTCCTACTTCTTAGACCGTACTTCACTCATGAACTCTTCCCATTGTCATTGTTGGATCATTTCCTGTATGACATTCCTCGTCATATTTTCACATACTTTTATGTAAAATATTCTGAATGTAGTTACATTCATACACGAAGGCACAAAAATGGACATAAAAACAAATATACTACACACAAATCACGCATAGACTCCAAAAATAAAGACACACACACATACAAACACAGACCTAAGCACAACCATACATATACATAAGCACATAAACATCCACACACATACACACATACACACACACACACACACACACACACACACACACACACACATATCAAGATTTTGGGCCCCACGAGCTTGGATCTCTCCTACTAACTAGTAGAAATAAGCGATTACACGAAAAGATTTTGATATACAAAAGAGAGAACAGAATCCCGCGTACAGCAGAGCCATAAGAAGAAACAAACGACCAGAGGAACACATGTATGGAATGTCGTCACACGTCAACAATTTACCACAACATGGAGATCCAGTCGTTGCTCCAAAGGGACCCCTCAGCACCATAATGGTGCCTCGTTATGCTCTTGGTGCCTCGCACGCCACACACTCTCTATAGTTTCATCATATATTCCTCCAGACCTCACTTGAACTTGCGTCGTATTGCTTAGCAATATGGAGGTTCCTTTTCTACCATTATATCTTCTTTTATTTACTCTCCTTTTTCTATTAGCCTATGCCTCTGTTTAATGTTATTCTAGTCTTTTCATTTTTCTTAACTTTTTCCTAAGCACTTTTGCATGAGACATTTTTATTCTTCAAACATTCTCTGACCTACTCTCACTGGTGTAGTGTCTGCGAGCAAAGAAATCGTCTATCCCCTCCTGTCAATTTCTCTAACATCCTGCAAACCATATTCTTCAGTACCACTACTCTGAAGATCAGGACTATATCATCTTTAAATTTTTTTTCTTTCTGATTATAAGTCGTACCTTAGTCCTAAATCATTTTCTAGGGAAACTACATTCTATGTGCTTGGCAACGAATTCTTTGCGTGATTCTTGAGTGTAAATGATGGTATAAAACAAAGTCTGGTCCATTTGCCTTGTGGGGGTTTAGATCTTCCTTGAGCATTCCCTTCCCTCAGGAGTTTTATCTTAATGTTTCCAGGGAATCTCCCCCTTCCCAGTCCGGTTGAGTTGGAACTTTACGAGTCTTGTAATGTATTACGCTCTGAAACTGTGTACAGCTCTTTACTTTTGTTCTTATCTGTCTTTGTAGCGTTTCATTCGGCTGCATTCATTCTATTTGTTTACATACATTAGTTACATCTTTATTTATTATACTTTGTCGCTGTCTCCCGCGTCAGCGAGGTAGCCCAAGGACACAGACGAAAGAATGGCCCAACCCACCCACATACACATGTATATACATAATTGCCCACACACGCACATATACATACCTATGCATTTCAACGTATACATACATATACATACATGGACATATACATATATACACATGTACATATGTATACATGCTGCCTTCATCCATTCCCGTCGCCATCCCGCCACACATGAAATGGCACCCCCTCCCCAAGCGCGCGAGCGAGATAGCGCTAGGAAAAGACAACAAAGGCCACATTTGTTCACACTAAGTTTCTAGCTGTCATGTCTAATGCACCGAAACCACAGCTCCCTTTCCGCATCCAGGCCCCACACAACTTTCCATGGTTTACCCCAGACACTTCACATGCCCTGGTTCAATCCATTGACAGCACATCGACCCCAGTATACCACATCGTTCCAATTCACTCTATTCCTTGTACGCCTTTCACCTCCTGTATATTCAGGTCAATATCACACAAAATCTTTTTCAATCCATCATTCCGGCTCCAATTTGGTTTCCCACTTCTCCTCCTTCCCGCCACCTCTGATACATATATCCTCTTTGTCAACCTTTCCTCACTCATTCTCTCCATGTAACCAAACCATTTCAATACACCCTCTTATTCTCTCTCACACATACTCATTTTTTTTCCAAGTGAAGGTAAATAGATGACTAAAGTTTCCGCTAGACTCACATGTACGTGGTATTTTTGGCGAAATATGCAAAAGAACATCCATATGGTCATGACTGCCTCGGGCTTTAGCGAATTTCAGATAATCATACCGTGTTGGTAATGTATTCACATGCATGGATGGCCCAGCCTCGAATCTTTGCCGAAGTGATGAACATTCATAAGTATTCCGTGTGGACAATTCACACTGTTACCTATAGTCTATCATCTTTGATGCAAGTAACTTCGTTAAAGTTTCCGGTGGGCTTGACTGTGATGGGACTGTTTGGATACTATGAAACAGAATTTCCATGTAGGTATAAGTTCCACAAGTTGTAATATATCTTAACCCATTACAGTGTAGCGGTTACAATGCCCTCTGATCCGTTTCTAAGGGTATCAGTTCCTCCAAGTAAAGCAAACTCTTCTGAAAACAAACACGTTCTGAAACTTTGTTCCCAATTCTTCTCAAACAATAATATATAATTTCTTCATCCGTCCAAATTCTTTAGGTTTGCCTACCGATACTTTACTTCATTTCTAAAAATTCATTTCCGTATTTCGGTTATTCAACACATTCATATTTCTTTCCTTCCTTCTTGTCATAAGATAAATCATTATTCGACTTTACTCTTCAGTGTTGCCTGGTCTCTTTGTTTCTTAACATATATATGCATATATATATATATATATATATATATATATATATATATATATATATATATATATATATATATATATATATATATATATATTCTTTCTTCTTTAGACTATTTGCCATTTCCCGCGTTAGCGAGGTAGCGTTAAGAACAGAGGACTGGGCCTTTTTTGGAATATCCTCACCTGGCCCCCTCTGTTCCTTCTTTTTGGGAAAAAAAAAAAAAAAAAAAACGGGAGGATTTCCAGCCCCCCGCTCCCTCCCCTTTTAGTCGCCTTCTACGACACGCAGGGAATACGTGGGAAGTATTCTTAATCCCCTATCCCCAGGGATATATATATATATATATATATATATATATATATATATATATATATATATACATCCTTCTCGTTCACCCCTGTTAGATCACTAATCCCTTCTCTTTTCTGTTATGTCTGGTCCTTCTATGCCTCCCCCTGCAGGTACCTCCCGTCCTGCTCCTTCGTTATTGCCATTTGTCGAAGCTGCTGTAACAGCTTGATCATGAAGGTCGTGAATTAAGCCTCCCACTCTGCCATGTTAAAGTTTTTGTCAACTTTCTCGTGATTTTCGTCCCTGTAACTTCTTTCTGTCGTTTTGGGTCCATCCGTAACCTTCAAGAACTACTGTTAACATGTATTCCATCCCGAGCGCTACACGAAGTATAGCCTCTCTTTTCTTTACTTCAAGCCATCAGAGATAAGAGTACTTCCATCCCTTGAAAGCCTTGTACAACCTGTGAGTGAAGCGACCTCTGCGGTATTCTGGTAAAAATGTTTTCTTGTACACACTCAAGGATTCTGAACCTCCCTATGTGTTTTCAACCCTGTGTGGGACCTCGTATGTCCAGTGCATTTCCCAGCAGGTAAAATCCCCAAGGATGAAAACTTTTCCACCACTCTGCATGGCCCCGTTCCCTTGTTCCTTCGTTTCCCTTGAGATTTCTTTCTTGTTTCTTTTTTTCATTTCTGCACTTTCTTTTTTTTAACTTTTCCCACTCCTTTCCTTCTTATGTTTGTTTCCCACACATCTTGAGGAACTTGTTATCTGTTATTTGAAGGCCTGTTTTTCACACATGCACGGTTTTCCTCTATCCTTCAGAAAATCTGGAAGACTTAATAAACAAACAAGCACGCACACACACACACACACACACACACACACACACACACACACACACACACACACACACACACACATAGGGGATAGGGGATAGTGGAGAAAGAATACTTCCCACGCATTCCTCATGTGTCGTAGAAGGCGACTAAAGGGGACGGGAGCGGGGACCTAGAAACCCTCCCCTCCTTGTATTTTAACTTTCTAAAAGGGGAAACAGAAGAAGGAGTCACGCGGGGAGTGCTAATCCTCCTCGAAGGCTCAGATTGGGGTGTCTAAATGTGTGTGGATGTAACCAAGATGAGAAAAAAGGAGAGATAGGTAGTATGTGTGAGGAAAGGAACCTGGATGTTTTGCCTCTGAGTGAAACGAAGCTCAAGGGTAAAGGGGAAGAGTGGTTTGGGAATGTCTTGGGAGTAAAGTCAGGGGTTAGTGAGAGGGTAAGAGCAAGGGAAGGAGTAGCACTACTCCTGAAACAGGAGTGATGGGAGTATGTGATAGAGTGTAAGAAAGTATACTATAGATTGATATGGGTGAAACTGAAAGCTGATGGAGAGAGATGGGTGATTATTGGTGCATATGCACCAGGGCATGAGAAGAAAGATCATGAGAGGCAAGTGTTTTGGGAGCTGCTGAATGAGTGTGTTAGTGGTTTTGATGCACGAGACCGGGTTATAGTGATGGGTGATTTGAATGTGAAGGTGAGTAATGTGGCAGTTGAGGGAATAATTGGTATACATGGGGTATTCAGTGTTGTAAATGGAAATGGTGAAGAGCTTGTAGATTTATGTGCTGAAAAAGGACTGGTGATTGGGAATTCCTGGTTTAAAAAGAGAGATATACGTAAGTATACATATGTAAGTAGGAGAGATGGCCAGAGAGCGTTATTGGATTACGTGTTAATTGATAGACGCGCAAAAGAGAGACTTTTTGATGTTAATGTGCTGAGAGGTGCAACTGGAGGGATGTCTGATCTTGTGGAGGCGAAGGTGAAGATTTGTAGAGGTTTTCAGAAAAGAAGAGAGAATGTTGGGGTGAAGAGAGTGGTGAGAGTAACTGAGCTTGGGAAGGAGACTTGTGTGAGGAAGTACCAGGAGAGACTGAGTACAGAATGGAAAAAGGTGAGAACAAAGGAGGTAAGGGGAATGGGGAAGGAATGGTATGCATTTAGGGAAGTAGTGATGGCTTGCGCAAAAGATGCTTGTGGCATGAGAAGCGTGGGAGGTGGGCAGATTAGAAAGGGTAGTGAGAGGTGGGATGAAGAAGTAAGATTATTAGTGAAAGAGAAGAGAGAGGCATTTGGACGATTTTTGCAGCGAAATAATGCAAATGAGAGGGAGATGTATAAAAGAAAGAGGCAGAAGGTCAAGAGAAAGGTGCAAGGGCAAATGAGATTTGGGGTGAGAGAGTATCATTAGATTTGAGGGAGGATAAAAAGATCTTTTGGAAGGAGGTAATTAAAGTGCGTAAGACAAGGGAACAAATGGGAACCTCAGTGAAGGGGGCTAATGGGGAGGTGATAACAAGTAGCGGTGATGTGAGAAGGAGGTGGAGTGAGTTATTTGATGGTTTGTTGAATGTGTTTGATGATAGAGTGGGAGATATAGGGTGTTTTGGTCGAGGTGGTGTGCAAAGTGAGAGGGTTTGGGAAAATGATTTGGTAAACAGAGAGGAGGTAGTGAAAGCTTTGCGGAAGATGAAAGCTGGCAAGGCAGCGGGTATGGATGGTATTACAGTGGAATTTATCAAAAAAGGGGGTGACTGTACTGGTGACTTGTTGGTAAGGTTATTTAATGTATGTATCATCCATGGTGAGGTGCCTGAAGATTGGAGGAATGCTCGCATAGTGCCATTGTGCAAAGGCAAAGGGGACAAAGGTGAGTGCTCAAATTACAGAGGTATAAGTTTGTTGAGTATTCCTGGGAAATTATATGGGAGGGTATAGATTGAGAGGGTGAAGGCATGTACAGAGCATCAGATTGGGGAAGAGCACTGTGGTTTCAGAGGTGGTAGAGGATGTGTGGATCAGGTGTTTGCTTTGAGGAATGTATGTGAGAAATACTTAGAAAAGCAAATGGATTTGTATGTAGCATTCATTCATCTGGAGAAGGCATTTGATAGAGTTGATAGAGATGCTCTGTGGAAGGTATTACGAATATATGGTGTAGGAGGCAAGTTGCTAGAAGCAGTGAAAAGTTTTTATCAAGGATGTAAGGCATGTGTACGTGTAGGAAGAGAGGAAAGTGATTGGTTCTCAGTGAATTTAGGTTTGCGGCAGGGGTGTGTGATGTCTCCATGGTTGTTTAATTTGTTTATGGATGGGGTTGTTAGGAAGGTGAATGCAAGAGTTTTGGTAAATATGTAGTCTGTTGTGGATGAGAGAGTTTGGGAAGTTAGTCAGTTGTTGTTCACTGATGATACAGCACTGGTGGCTGATTCACGTGAGAAACTGCAGAAGCTGGTGACTGAGTTTGGTAAAGTGTGTGAAAGAAGAAAGTTGAGAGTAAATGTGAATAAGAGCAAGGGTATTAGGTACAGTAGGGTTGAGGGTCAAGTCAATTGGGAAGTAAGTCTGAATGGAGAAAAACTGGAGGAAGTGAAGTGTTTTAGATATTTGGGAATGGATTTGGCAGCGGATGGAACCATGGAAGCGGAAGTGAATCATAGGGTGGGGGAGGGGGTGAAAATTCTGGGAGCTTTGAAGAATGTGTGGAGGTCGAGAACAATGTCTCGGAAAGCAAAAATGGGTATGTTTGAAGGAATAGTGGTTCTAACAATGTTGTATGGTTGCGAGGCGTGGGCTATGGATAGAGTTGTGCGGAGGAGGGTGGATGTGCTGGAAATGAGATGTTTAAGGACAATATGTGGTGTGAAGTGGTTTGATCGAGTAAGTAATAGTAGGGTAAGAGAGATGTGTGGTAATAAAAGAGTGTGGTTGAGAGAGCAGAAGAGGGTGTTTTGAAATGGTCCACATCCTGCTACCTTCTTTCACCATCGCCCAAACTCCCAGTCTCGTGCCTCCACTACGGCCATCCCTCACCCAAGTTCCGTAACCTCCTCCAAGTTTGCGTCACATCACAACCACCCATCCAGCCGATCCCCTCCTTAACCCTCATGGGGCCACTTCCCCCAATTCCGCCCCCGTCGGGCATACCCATGAGCAATCGATATGCGGTACTCAGCGACTTGCTAGAAATTCGAGATCTAAGATAATAGTCCACGTCTATCCCGAAGCCAGAATTTGCCACATTTATCGAAAGGATAAAGACGTTAAAATGCCAGCTAAAAAGTCGAGTTTAGCGGTGAAAATTTGGAACAACGACGTTTACCATAAAAACCCAAAAACAGAAGTGATAATAGAAGAATACAGCGAGCTGATTGGCACCCGCAAAGATACATCGGATAATATTGTTTTCGCTGGGGCTCCCCCGAGGTTTAATGTAGGTAACAACGCCCTAAGTAGTGCTTTTTTTTTCAAACCGTGGCTCGAATTCATAAAAGACAAGGCTCTATACAACAGAAACGGCATTCTCCTTAACAGTAAAGGGGCAGAACTCTTAGATAAGCGAATCAAAGATCAAATTGCCTTACAACTAAGTGGGGAAACTTTTTTTTTTAAGACCTGATAGAGGTCGGTGTGTTGACCACATCAATTGGACGGTTGATATTATTTCGGATCATATTACATGTCACACAAGAAAGGTCACATCGAATCCCCTCCCCACCCTACCAGACAGTGACATCATGGATACAGGTCATTGGAGAATGTCACATCTAGGTCTAAAATTAGCCGGTCACCATATCATACCATCAGTGTCCTACATAAATCACTCGAAGAAATCAAATGGACTTTACATGAATGTAAGATCTATCCGAAACAAAAAAAGCTGAATTGCACAATTTGATAAACAGTGACCACGTTGATACCAACGGTTTAACAAAAACATTCCTGAATACGAAAGACAACGATATGATTAGCGAGTAAGTACAATCTACCAGACTACAAGTTATTTGTAAGAGACAGAGGCGGTCGAGAACGAGGGAAAACACTGTATGTAAAATTTTACCTAAACCCCATCGAAATTCAGACTACAACGTCTGCCACTGCTGAACACATTGTGTCTTCAGAGTAGCCCAGAACCTTCCAAACTTTACGTTAACATCGTCTGTACACTACCTAGTCAGCAGGTAGATACTGACACGGTGACGTACAAGAGTTTATAACGAGCAATACATGATAAAGACTCGATCATTCCTGGGGATTTCAATCTTCCAGAAATCAACTGGCAAACTATCTCAGGTGTTAGAAAGCGAATTGTCGAAGACAATTTTCTCTTCCAAACCGTCACCGAGCCGACGAGGGAAGGTAACTTACTTGGTTTAGCTCTTGCATCCTAGCTGTCAAAAAGTAAAGGAATGCATGTCGTTGATGGTGGGATGATGACATACTCATTTCCATTCTACCTTATGATTTTCCTATAAAGATTTCTTTGAGGCTTATTTATCCTGCAAAGTATTTTGTCTTCCTGCTTTCCGTCCGGCGCGTGCCGGAGAGAGCGGAGGGCGGGGAGGTAAACTTTGCTTTTCTTCTAATGCTTTTGTTTTAGCGTTAAGGCCAGACCAGCTCGCTTGACCTTGGGTTTGTATGGTCTGTGTATCTATGTAACTCAACCCTACTGAAACTAATAACCTTGCTTTTACTTACATTTACTCCCAACTTCCTCCTTTCACACACTCCCAAACTCAGTCACTAACAGCTGCAGTTTCTCACTTGAATCTTTCACTAGTGCTGTATCAACAAACAACAACTGAGTTAGGCCGTCGTTTCCCCTACAGACCCCATGCTCGCCCCTCTCTCAAAGACTCTAGCATCTACTTCCCTCACCTACCCACCCATAAACAAATCAAACAGCCATTGTAGCATCACACACCCCTGCTGCAGACTGACCTTCACTTGGAACCACTCACTCTCCTTTTTTCCTTACACCTTTGATAAAACTCCCTACGCTCCTAGCAGTGTTCCTCCTACACCATGGCATGTATTCGTAAGACCTTCTAGGTACTGTTCAATCTTATCATATGATTTCTCTAGATCCAAAACTGCCAAACAATAATCCATCAGTTTCTTTATTTCTAAAATATTCTTTAAAGGAAACACCTGATCCACGCATATTCTATCACTTCTGAAACCAAACCGTACATCTCCAATCTGATGCTCTGTACACGCCTTCACCCTCCCTATCAGTAATCTCCCATACACCTTACTACTTATATATATATATATATATATATATATATATATATATATATATATATATATATATATATATATATATATATATATCCCTGGGGATAGGGGAGAAAGAATACTTCCCATTATATATATATATATATATATATATATATATATATATATATATATATATATATAACACACAAACCTCCAACAGCCAGGATCGAAGCCGGAACCCTTGTGGCAAAGGCGGGAATGCTACTGCTAGGCTATGGGCCAGGCCCACAGCCTAGCGGTAGCATTCCCGCCTGTATGATATATGAAGGTGCGCGTTCATATGCACTTTATTCGTATATATATATATATATATATATATATATATATATATATATATATATATATATATATATATATATATATATATGTATATACCTTATGCGTTCACTATGAACCGCGTGAGCAAGATAGCATCCTTAAAAGATGGCTGTCTTAAAGGATAAAAGATCCTCATTTGGTTCTTTCCTCTATTCCATCCTCAGCTCTCACCCCTCTTAGCTGCCTTTTATGACATGCTGGAGATAAGTGGTTAGTAATTCAAGATAGAAATTTGCCCCCCTTGCTGTTTTTGAAGATGAAATGTGAACCCTGCATCTTGGTGCTGTAATATTATTGTCCTAGGATCATTCGTACCAAATATTACAAATTGTGAACATTTCACACATAATGGTCTACCTGAGATATATGAATTGTCCTATATTTGCCTATTGTACATAGCTCACCTTGATAAACAAATGTCATTTTTATTTTGTTAAAAATTTGTATACCGTTTACTTATGATGCAAATCAATGAATAAGTCATTCATTTTCTTACCTTTTAACATGTAATATAATTCAGTCAATGAGACTCAGTCCCTGGACCTTTAATGCAATCTTTATCCTCTTTAGCATGCCCCTCCCACAATGCCCCTCCCACAAGATGGGTAGGAGTGCACGATATACGAGACGCTTTTACAGTAAAAATCAATCCTTCTGCTGTCTACAAAAAAACTTGTATAATTTGTTGATATATGTACACAGAATAAATAAAGACATACATTTAAGTTAAGTCATCCAGTAACACGGTAATGGTGCCTACATCCGGGATGTTTGGTGAACTGAATTTATGAACAGCCGGAAAAATGAAGCCATTACATTCAAGATCACAAAACCACTAGGGAAAAAAGCAGCTATCAAAAACGCAATCGTACGCCCAAAACTTCGCACACTCCGATCATGACAGTTCCTAATACTGTATTTCCTCAAAAAGTTAAGTTTAGACGAGGAGCTGACACAAGAGGACTCCACATGAAGCCTACAGTCAGAAAAGGATCTGTGAGTATCTGTGAAGGATTTTGAGAATATTTCTAATTGACTCTACGTAGCATGGACCTGAGTGAAATGAGTACTATCTAACACTAACACGTAGAACCTCCTAGGTCTGACATACCCAGCAATCAGCTGAAACACAATCATGTTACTTACCTTCCGCAGCGAAGCAGAGGTAGGCGCTCAAACAGCCATCAGTTACGAGTGACGAGGCTTTCATCGATACTGACCACTTTTTACACGAAATTTTCCAGTACTTGCGCTATTTTCACGTAATGTGTATATTTCTGAAAGCTGTAGTGTATTTAAGTATTTTTCATCACTTTAAGCTGCAACATTTTCACCATTAATGTCGTTCAATAATGAATTCAATCGAAATGTGCTGGAATATTTCAGCATATTGTTCCCTGATCACTAAAAGTATTTTCTCCATAATGTTTACTCATTACTCATAACATGTTGCTATATTCTATTATAAACTGTTAAGCATTCTGTGAAATCAGTGTAATATTTTCACAGTATGGTTCACAAATCATTTACAATGTTTTCACCAGACTGTTCGGCGTTCACTGTATCACTATACACTAACATTTCCACAGTATTGTTCACAAATCGCTCAGTACAATATTATTTCCACAATGCAGCTTACTAATCATCATATGTTACAATGTTTCCGCCATACTGATCACTAATGGCTATGTGTTGGAACACATCTGCCGTTGTTCACCCATCACTTTATATAGCAGTATTTTCACCATACGTTCACCGATCACTATGTGCTGCATTATTTCAAACATTATGATCAAAAGTCACTATATGTAGGACCACTTTCACCAAAATGTTCTCCAATTACTCATGATATTTCCACCATACAGCTCACCAGTCACTGCATGTCGCTATATTTCCACTACGGTCCAAAAATCACTTTTTACGATATTTAGGTAATTCCTGACTGAAGGGGTGCAGTAATAAAACCTTATCTGTGTCGACGAATACTGTGTCAAAGGATTGATTCCAAATCATTGAACTCGATTCGACTTCTACTGATATAAAAAAAAAAAATGATGTTAGGGCAGGTTAGTGATAGGCTAGGTTGCTTTTTGGGTTGGTACGGTCTTTCTGTTCCCAACCATAAGTCATGTGATACACATTCCCAACCAAAGAACTTAACCTAACCTAGCATCGTTTAAAGTGATCACTGTTTATGGATTGGATTCCTGCTAACTGTAACAATTTTACTTATATGACTTTCGGTGACAATGATAGCTTAAAGTTTTCGTGACCCTAGATTAAAGAATTTCCAATATATCGCTACGATTTCGCCACATTGTTTATTAAGTATCTAACTTTTTATTATATTTGTTTACCATTCTTCCCTTAGCACAGTAGCACTAGAGACACGAACAACGACCTCATTCCTTTACGTCTGCTCTCTAGCTCTAATATCCACAAAAACCAGAGCTCACCGTCCACAGCCAAGCCCCAGAAACTATTCCGTGTTTTCCCGTGACTACATCATATGCTCTGGCTCAGCCCACTGATAGCACGTTGCCCTCCACAAACCACATCGCTTCAATTCATTGTTTCATGCATGCCTCTTACCCTTCTGAATGTTTGCAATGGTAGTACATTAAAGCCTTTCCTTAAGTCTACACCATTTCAGCACACCTTGTTTACCTCTCTAAATAATACTACACTTACTACCACACACACCTCGCTCTTACACTTTACAAGATCGATCCCAACTTACATTTTGTACTGTCCACGTGCATTTTATTTCTATCACGTCGACCCTCCTCCGTACTTTTGCATTCAGGGATCACAAGACTCAGTCCTTTCAATACCGTCTGCACTGCTATACTTTTAGACATAATCATCTTTGGCAATAAACACTTTACCTCTCCTTCCATACACCCCTCAATGCACTCAGGGCCCTAACCTTAATGATTCCATCCGCTGCCTAGTCGTCTTCCATGCATTAAAGCACTCCACTCACTCTAGTTCTCCCTATGCAGACTCACACTTAAACCATCAATGCACCTCATTACTAAACTTTCATTCTTAGAATTATTAACTTTCTCCTTTCACACTCTCATGAAATTAAGACGACAACATCTGGAGTTTCTCTCTCGAATCTTTTAGAGCCATGCCATTTACAAACAGCATTAGACTCAGGCGCCAGGCATACTGTAGACTCACCCCTCGCTCCAATTGAGTTTAAACAACCATATGACAACACAAGCCCTTGGTGTACATTTGTTCACTCTGAACTACTCACCCTTCATCCTTCCTACTTGTATACATGCCTTACTCTCCCGAAAGAAACTCCTCACTACAATTAATGACTCTCTTTCCATGTTAGATTTGCAAAGCCTATCATACGATTTCTCTTAGTCCATAAATGCTACTCACAAAATCACCTTTCTCCAAGAATTTCTCATTTTTCAATTATATATACTTTTCCAATTTACTTCCCGTTTGGCAGAGAAGTGATGTGATACGGCCATGAGTAGCGGTTTCTAGCTCTGGAGCACAAGTAATCACTGATCCGATACACTTAGTGGAGGTCGAACTCAATTTCTGCATATACCAGTTTCTAACCAGGCCAAATGTGCTCATAACCACAGATTATTCGGTGTTTTTCTTTTATCTGACAAGTTTTCCATTACTAGAAACGCAGCTGAATATTTGTTACTCATTACTCACTTGCACCAGAATTTTTCCCAGATATCCTTACAACTTTCCATTTATGGCAGATCAGTCAGTCGTTGCACGTCAAAGGTACCCGAGTTAACATGACCACATTACTTTTAACTTACTCTCACAATTCATTTCTATTCGAGACTGTCATGACATATAAAAGAAACATATCACACAAGACGTACTGCAATCTCCGTCTCACGGGTCTTTACACTAGCGAGGTCGGTATACCACTACTACCCTCGACGCAGCTAGGCTGGGAGGGGAGAAAACATAATAGTCATGACAAGCGGTATAGCCTACGGTCGGAGCTGTATGGATGACTAATTTTGATGCGTTGTAATTATTGAATAACTTTTAAACATTAAATGGTTTATATTCCGTTGTTGATTATCATAACTGGGTTAAACATGTTTGCGGTGCCCCATGGACGTAGACACCAGCAAACAAGTCGACGGTCGTTTGCCTATGAGCGGCATCGCCGCTGACGTATGTACCAGTGCGGTGTGATTCCGCGCACTCCAAGTGCTGCGTCGTTCTCTGATGCGACGAAAGAATGAGAAAAAGAGGAAACAACGTTGAACTTTAGACCCATTTAACTTATCGAATGACACCAATCGAATTACACTCGTGTACCCATCGAGTGCATACACATCTAAAGCTTTCCATTGCATTTGCGCTTAAGGTAGTTTGAAATCTGTTCCATCAATCGATAACACTATATCCAAACCATATGCATGCCTATCTCCAACCTGAGCCTGAGCACAGAACCCTGTGTAATACAAGGTGCTGTCTCAGGTAAATTTCGCCCTCAAACATATGTTTAAAACATCAGAGACATGGTCAGTCTGGCTTGACAACACGCTGACGCCAATATGCAGGTCGCCCGGCGCGCTGGGTGCATAACGGGGGTTCTTAACCAAACAAATGTCCTCGATCCGTTGCGCAGAAATGATTGTTTGTGGCGCCCTTCACGGCACACCGAATTTTACGGCACATCACGAGACGATGCCCATGTTGAGAGCCACAGCTCTGAACCAGTCATTTGCACGTTATTCTTTTCTTTATCCTCCACTGGAATCTTAAGCAGCTAATCCCACTATTGTTCCTGGCAGCTTACGTTGCTCCTGTCTGTTCTAGTCACTTACGTAGAATTCTCCATTCTGCTTTCATTATCGAATGACATATATAATGAAAAGGATGGATGTTAACGCTTATACTGAGGATCTGAATGTAAGAGAAGATAAGGCAGTAGCGAGTGTAAATGGAAAGCATGGGATACCCAGTGTAAACGAAAATGGGGAACTGTTTGTAGCGATGTGTGCTGAAATAAGAGTGTTGATTGGGAGCATTTGGAGTAAAAAGAAAGTGCATGCGTCAAATATACTTAGGTATAAGTCGGTGAGTAGATCTGATGGTTGACAATCATATGCTAATAGCCAGGCATGCAAAGAAACGATTGTTGGAAATGAATCTCCTGAAAGGGGTAGCTAATGGGACACCTGATTATTTCTTGAAAGTTTGTAATGGTAGAGTTTGAAAGTTTGTAGAGGAACTGACATGTATGAAAGAAATGGTGCAAATGGGCGAGGCTGGAAAAGAAGCTTGTGAGGAGAGATGCCAAGAGAAACTGGGTGAGGAGTGTCACAGTGAGGGTAAATGAGACAGGAAGGGCGAGAGAAGTATGTAGGAATGAGCAGTCACATGTACGGGTCAAGTGTGTAGCATGAGGTTGTTGGGATATACACGTATGAGAAAAGGGCAGTGAATAGTGGAATAAGGAAGTAAACCTGCCAACGAAAAAGATAGGTATATGGACGGTATCTGCAGGAAAAGAATGTGTAAATGGGAGGTAGACAAGAGAAAGCAATAAAAGGTCAAGAAATAGGTATAAAAAAACTGAAAAAGTTGGCGAATGAGTATTAATGAACTTAAAGGAAAGCAAGGTGTTTTGGAAGATGGACAGTGTGAGGGGAACAAGAGACAAGAGAACAAGTTAATGACAGAGAGTGAAACAGATCAGAGAGAAGAATTAAAGCCTGAAACGGAGTGAATTTTTGAAGGGATGTTGAATGTGGTGGACGTGGTATGTCTGACCCGGGGTGGTATGCGGAGTTAAAGTCGTTGCAAATGGCTGGTGACAGCCTTTTTAGGATGGACCTCTGTTGTATAGCAGTTAACGTTGTATGTGTATGTACACCGTAAATGACATGGTATTCGTCATGGCATTTGGTTGCCCTTGCCGTCTCAGCTGGGAAAAAGACTTGACAAAGCTGATGGATTGGATAGAATTGCAGTTGTCTCTTAGACTAGTTGATTAGTTAATCTATTCAGCGTTCATATGGCCCAGGAAGAAGTACTTGACGACTGGCAGAACGCATGTATAGTGCTCTCACATAATAGCAAAGGGAACAAGATGTAATGTTCATATGACCGAAGTATTACCCTGTTAATCATATAACGTTAGGTGTACGGGAGAGTATGATTGAGATGTGTGTGTGTGTGTGTGTGTGTGTGTGTGTTTTGGGGGGAAGCATACGTAGGACATCTGATTGGTGAGGAGCAGTGTGGCTTCAGGGGATGTAGGGTGTTGAGTTGAGAGAGTAAACAACACGTGCCATGCATTTCTCTGAGGAGAGCGTATGCTAGAAACACAACAGTGGCCTTGTGAAAGGTGCTCCTAATACATGTAAGAGGAGAAGGGAAAGTTACTGGATGCAGTGATGGGCTCTTACCAGGAGAGGAGAGACTGCATGTGAGTGGGAATGGAAAGGGATGATTTTAAGGTGAGGGGCAGTTCTACGGTATACTCAGGTCGGGATGGAGCATAGGCGGTTAATCAGTCGTCACTTGCAAACGACGCGGCTTTGCCTGCAACCTCCAGGGAGACACCCATGGGGTTCATGGCGGTGTATGGGAGAGTGTGTGAAGCGAGCAAGTTTTCCTACCAATAAACATCGGAACGATTCGATGTCTGTCTCCTACTACCGCAGCCTCTGTTTTCCCAGACTGACACATGCCAACGATATGTCCTCAACCAGATGTGACATGAGCGGTGTTGTCAAAGTCTCGTTGCCATCTCTGTAACGGCAGATAAAAATTTCTATGCTAGTTAACAGAGCTATTATGAATCATTACAGCAAAATTTAGTCGGTAGATGAATTGACACTTAAGTATTGCAAAAAGAAAATATAAATCACATATTGATAGCAATAACTCAACTTTAACTTCCCAAGCTGAAATTAAAGAAGGAATAGATACCAGGCAGTGTTTGAAATCGAGGTGATATCACTGGATATTACGGGGTTTTGCCTCTGGTTGTTCATACTGAGTCGTTTTGCAGGAAACCTAACAGATCGCACTGAGTCAGTGTTCAGCACAGTTCAGTACTGCTTGGGATAAGTTGTACCAAGATTTTAGTCCGCTGCTGTACTTCAAGGAGGCACAAGGAGATATAGAGGCTAAGGTGAATTGCACGGTGGATTAGAGGACTATTGTCCATATGATTATAACCTCAAAGCGGGACCAGCGTTTTAGCCACACACACTCACGTACCAGCCTAACCTCTGTATGTGTGTGTGTGTGACGTCACCACTGTGCATGGCGCTACGAACCCAACATGTAAGATACAGTCACTCATAAGAGTTCGTAGGGGTCCGCGTGAGTATGGGCTTATGCAGTCCCCTGTGACTCGGCTTGGAAAAAAAATCCGTTGTAACTCTGACGTCATACTCGTCGTTTTTCTTGACTTAAAAATCAAAGTGGCTTAAAATCAAAGAAAATGGGTATTTCTTTACAGACACTTATGTAATTGTATTATTTGCGATGATAAGCTTTTTTGTCAACCTGTTGATAATATCACCAAACCCTACTTCTTGAACTTGTTGAATTTTAGATTTTCATCATTGCGTTTGCAAAAGTAACTTGAAAGCAAAGGAGTTTTGATAAACATTCTATACACAAAAAATGCATTAATAGTAAAAGAACAAATCTACAAAACAAAGAGCACATAAAAAGATAGGAAATATGAAAAACGAAAGAAAAAGCAGACATGGAAGCACAAATCATTAAATCCACAAAAGCGAATCGGAAAGAGAAAGAAAATTCTTGTTCTATGATTACTTATTTAAGTCCAATCTCATTTCTTTCTCTGGTTCAACGTAATTAACGTTGCTTCTTTACATGGCAAATGTAAGGCTGTTTCTTTCTTTCTTTCCTTTTGATTAAATTTAACGTACAAAAAAAGAAAGAAAAACGCTTTGCTTCATCATTGGATGAAGGAAGGGATAGGATTTCTTAGGCAAATTTTCCAAAACATTCATATTTGAGATTCCTTACACCATCTACAACTGTCAGAACATATTTGAAGAAATCCTCAACATTACCCTGAGAATTTTTATTTGCTCGGGAAGAGGGTGCCATGGAATATCCCGCCAGTGATCGTCAAGTGCTTGAATTTGCTGAATCGGTCAGTGAGGACTTTTCAGATCTTGTGGTGGGGTCCAAAGCTGATTTAGGATGTAAATACGAGGCAAGTTTCCATAATTTGTTGTTCAGATTAAATCTTTTCCGTATTTGCTGGCATGCCACAATGAAGGTCTCACACCTTGTTTTTATGTCAACAATCATGTCCTCCCTCTGGTACTCACGCTTCTGGGACAAATCATGCAGCTATGCTAAAAAAAAAAAAAAAAGTATCAATTTACACAATGTCAAATTTTTTGTAAAGTTCCACAAGCTAGTTCATCCCTGTGCCACCAGGTGATTATCTCTCCATCATGCTGTATCCCGAGTCCTAGAACAGGTGCGAACACTTAGGCCTATATTTCTACACCATAGTAATTGAAGAGAGATTGCCGGCGGTTGAAAAAAAATTCATTACGAAGCACTTGAAGACTTTTAAGTTATCTAAATGTTTCAGATTATATCCTACCGCACCTAAGTAGTGTCAACATGATATTTCCGTCCAAGGCCCCAACGCTCCATCTACTTCATGACAAAATAAGTAACTTATGCAGACTACTGCAACTAAATTTTTGTTGTCTGCGTATCATAGCCAAATTTCAACTTCATGAAACTGATCCATCAGATGAGTTTGTCCATGCACCAGTCAATCAGATTTACCTTGGAGCACAGCTACATGGTTTGTTCCAGAAGCGTTGAGTGCCAGAGGGAGGACGTGAACAAATCGAACTAGGTTAGGAGCACGAATGACTGTATCACGAATGGAGGGGATGATTGTTTCAAGTATCTGCAAGTATATTCGTGTCAAGTATCCTAGTCTACCAGATCACATCCAACTATGGAAGCTCAGATTACAGCGTCCACTTCTCAATACCTGTATGCTTTCTTCAGCATACCTGGAATTCAGAAGTCGCTAACAAATACGAGGCGTTGCAGCAGTTGTCATGAACGACTTCTCGTCTGTCCAGATCACCGAGTTCCAAAAATTTACATCATTCCAGTCGTGCTTCCTCATTTGCCTGCGTTGCTTTGTTTCCTTCTTATTTCATTAAGATAACGTCTCGTTGTTTCGGGATGACACAGTAAACCCAGCTCCTGCGTTATGTCTACAGTTGATGTGAGTGGCTTCTCCATCACAGCTTGGACGATTCGCTGATCATCCTCAGGAGTTACCAATCGTGTTCGACCACATCTTGGACGAGTGCTTACAGTTCCCTCCCTATGTGATCGCTGTATCAGCTTGGTCACAGTTTTAACGTTGAGCTCTGTTGCCCGTGCTATGGCTGCCAATGTCATACCAGCGTCCCTTAGGCCAATGATACCTCCACGTTTGCTAATAACCTCGGGACTGTCTGCACGGTGCGTTGGCCTATGTACTCTCTGTTGGATCCGACGTCGACGAGCTAGGTCCACTCTGCAAGACACAGATAAAGCTATCACCCCATGTATTACAGAACAGGTTCCCAACATAATTCCAGTCGACTGTTCACCTGGACATATACATTAACTCACATGTCAACCTATTTGAGATTCGGATATGTTGACATGGCAACTATTTACGTATTTGATTATGTTAGATTAGATGGAGGATGTTACGTGTGTGAGGTTACAACTCCATCAATACTTTATAACCGACAAGTCTTGAGTGAATGAAGGCGATCATTACGTGGAAGGTAGTGGGGACAGGAGTTATGGCTGTTATGTGCTCAGAACTTGGCCGTTTTATGATTATACATGCATAAAACACCGAAAATAAGATTTGCAAGTGTTATAGATATATATATTTTTGAGTCATAATCATCTACGGCATTACTGTATAATGGAGAATATTGCCAATTGTGGAGTTTGGACACGACAGCTTCGGAGACTAAGTCATCACCCAAAACCTAAATTCTCCATATGGTGTAACAGTTTCGTCGCAAATGATATGATTGAACACTTGGTTAGGTTACTACAGATTACGATATGTCTGCAAGAGTAATATGCACAACTCAGGTCTTCTGTGATTCCTAGGCTCTGTCTCCTGTGATAGCAACCGTGGCGTAGTGTTGGGAGATTCCCACATTCTCTTTTTTTATAAGGAAGGTGAGGTTAGTTTAGCTTAGGTTACTTTGTGCTCAAGAGTATAAACAAAATGTCATTTGCTACAAAAATGTTATAACATACAGGAACTGCTTTTTTTTTTTTTATTGATGACTGGACTCTCTCTTCCGATTTCACATTTCCCTAAGTGGGGTTAGGTTTAGAACAAGTTAGACATGCAATTATATGCCGCCAGTGATTGGAAATACATATTATTACGTAATTATGGCCCGCAATATTAACACTATTAATTGATTCAGGCCCATAAATGTGCCTAGTGTGAGGATCATGCCAACATGATATTCATCACAGGTAACACAAAAATTACCCAAAATTTCAGGTCATGCGTAAACTAGATAACTTCCATAACATTTACTCTGTAGTAAGTGAAAACACAATTAGCTCATGCGGTAGAGCAGCTAAAGAGGGGAGGAAGGTGGAGTTGGGGTTTGCGAGCTGTCACACTCGCCTCGCCTCGCCACTCACCCACACACTCAGCCTAGTGGCTCACCCCTCCACACAGTATTCGACATTAGCAGATATATGAATATATGAGAGTCCAACCCCACTAGCATAACCACACACACACACACACAGCCTTCCCTATTGTTAGCCCACACGTCCACACCACTACATCAACACCAAGCACATTTATGACCCTGAGTCAATTTCTGGTATTGATACTGCGGCCCATAATCTTGTAATAACCTGTATGTTCAACAATGGCAGCATATAATATTATTACAAATATGAGGCGATAGAATTACTTGAATAGACTGTTGCCTTAGACTCGGGGCTGTTCCAATACGACTTTGGCCAACTCAGACTGCTTTATTGCTCATTGTTTCGAGTCTTGGTTTACGTAGAATGCTTGATTGCCTATTATTCAGAATTGGTTTTCATTGGCTACATAGAGGAATATATAACGAAGATATGCTAAACGAGGTTAATGGTAGATACTGTGTGTGTATAGCTCTTAATGGTTTACATTACTGTTGTGGATACGAAGAAAATTTTCAAAAGTATTTGACTGCATCTCGACCTAAACTACCGTCGTCACTGATCTCTTGCTTCATGAAAACTTAGACATCGGAGGAGCTCTGACCTTCGTATCTTATCATACAACATTGAATATGTAACTGATTGTAACTACCGATACCACATGATTGACCAACATAATTCTTTATTACATCAACGTCACAGTTCTGCCGTGTGTGCTTTGCCACATCATTGTACAGACCGGCTGCTCAAAAAGGGGTGGGGGCTGGCCAGGCCCGTGCACCGAAGGACCCCCACGAACCGCAGGTAAACAAACCTGGCATCGCCCACTCGTTTGCCTGTCCACTGACGGTACTGTTTAAGCTTAGCACAGCTATAGTTTTTAATGGCAAATTATACACAATTTATCGGTACGATTTAGCTATTAACTTAATTACTTTAAAATTCGAAACACCAAGCATTATGTTTTCTCTGTTACCAGTGGCGCAGCCAAACTACCGACCGATATGATGTTTCAAACCACCGGTCATAAACCTTTTTTTTTCTTCACCCCTCATAACGCCGCCAATCCCTATGGCTCAGTTCTCCAGTGACTTCACCGGAGGAGAGACGCGTTCAGTTTGCCTCAACTCGTGTGTGATATATTACGAGTGTATGTGATGACTAGAGTCATTGAAACTGAACTAATAAGACAATAGTAACGCTGATCATATAATTAACTCGAATTTCTTGTAAAGTGTTTCCGAGTCGAGTCTTCCAACGCGAAAATGGATACGCTTTGTACAAATTACGTGACAGTCAGCGAGTCTCATTTCCATCCCGATATCAGAAGTAACATATGTCTAAGTAAAAAGAATTACGTGTCAGACGATATAAGGGAAAGAATTACGTGTCACACGATATAGGAAAAAGAAGAAAATTTGAGCGATCAGCTTGTGTATGTGAACTAGCTTGACTGTGTTAGAAAATGGTAAATCTACAAATCAAGTACATCTTCCGCTTTTGTGAGGGTCAAGTAAGAGTTATGACCTGTGGCATGGCAACAGCAGCTGCTCAAGAGTTGGGTACCGTCACTCATCGCTATACTCCTATGTCACTCATACAACAGAGTAATGACTGTTGACATGAAATGGAAGAGAAAACAAGTAAGGTGAGAATCAAAAACAGAGAATTGCAAGTGTATGTCGAACTGTTAGACAATATGGTAAAATTCTCGTTTCTTTCAGAGACGAGTGAGTAACGACTCATAACTCATAACTCGGTAACGACTCGTATGAAATAATGAAGACTGTATAAGATGAAAATTGGAAACCAAAAAACTGTGTTTAGAAAATTCGAAACCAGAAAATTGTGTTTAGAAAATTGGAAAACAGAAAATTGTGTTTGGAAAATTGGAAACCAGAAAATTGTGTTTAGAAAATTGGAAACCAGAAAATTGTGTTTAGAAAATTGGAAACCAGAAAATATTGTTGAGAAAATTGGAAACCAGAAAATTGTTTAGAAAATTGGAAAACAGAAAATTGTGTTTAGAAAATTGGAAACCAGAAGATTGTGTTTAGAAAATTGGAAACCAGATAATTGTGTCTAGAAAATTGGAAACCAGAAAATTGTGTTTAAAAAATTGGAAACCAGAAAATTGTGTTTAAAAAATTGGAAACCGGAAAATTGTGTTTAGAAAACTGGAAACCAGAAAATTGTGTTTAGAAAATTGGAAACCAGAAAATTGTGTTTAGAATTGATAAAGAATATGGTGACATTGTTGCATCATACGATGACTCATGAACAGTATAGTGAGTAAAGACTCAGGATCTAAAACGGTGGGAAGAGCGAGTAAACAAGATTGAAATCCAGAAACTGGTGAAATCATGGCGTCATTTAGGGACTAGTGAACTCTGTGGTGGAGATAGTGTGTGATGGAGAAATTGTGTGGTGGAGAAATTGTGTGATGGAATAACTGTTGATTACTGTTTGGACATACAGTATTGCTACAAGTCAAATAGACCGGTGAAGATCCTGCAACATAGATCGATGGCAAAAGACATAAATATAGACTTTAGAACTCTGGATCACCTGAAAATAACGTGATTACTGAAAAGTATGTGAATGTGATTTAACTAATTTGCTTCGTCTATGTCAGAATTTCATACATCTCTGTGAAAAAGACAGATATTCAGGAAAAAATATCTATTATATGGATATTGTGAAGACATCGAACTTAAATTTTTTTCTGTGTACAAAATGACATATAATGAAGTGGACGATGCTTTACTTTCTCACGCTACATATCTCTCTACTCGAGACTGAAGAGTCTCGGCTCCTACACTTGTCGGGTGGCGGAGGGTAAGTACCTTGATGACCTGTTTGTAGCTTGCTTGGTTACCATTTCAATTGTCTGTGGTTCATGTGTGACGTAGATGGTTTAAAACACTTCTTTATGTCCGCGTTGTTGATATTGCTCAGCTCCATCCGTCCGTGTTAGGATATTTCCAAAATTATTCAGCGAAAATGTGATGCCTCACTTCATCCAAAATGAAGATATTGGTCTTGTGTGATGTAACGGGTGATGCAAAGTGAGAGTGTAGATAACAAGGTGCACGTTATAAACCTGTGATTTTATACACAATTTGGTGGGATATAACATTATGAAGGACCCATTGTGACCCGAACAGGTATAATTTG